>NC_052355.1:25643492-25943492 GCF_009727055.1 Benincasa hispida | reverse complement strand
GCAACTTTTCCTACTTTCAATTGTCCAATTTTACGCTCTACACGTTCAATAAATCTTAAAATAATAATAAATTATGTTGGTATTATAATATCTTGCATGAAAATATTATTATTATTTAACCAATATCTAAATTTAAGATTTATTGAAAATACATGAAGCAAAATTAGAAAATTAAAAATAGGACTAAAATTGAACAAACTTAAAAATATAGGCAAAAAAATAGTATTTTAGCCAAAAAGAAATTCTTTTGTTTTATTTTTATATCAAAATGTGGCATCAACAGATCAAATATCTTCTAAATGCTAAATATAAGTGACATCTAATTTTTTTAAAGGTTAAATTACAAATATGATTTTACAAATATGATTACTATGGTTTAGAGAAAATCAGAATACGTATGATTTTAAAAGTTGGAATGTACGATTTTTTAAAATAATGTTATTTTAATAATTAATAACAAAAATAGGATTGAGGGAAAAATATTGACAAAAATAGAGTTGTTTAATTGTGGACCCAATACACGATTAGGTGAAAACGTGTACTTAGTTCACAAAGTATCTAAATGAACTATGGACCGATTTTCCCTAAATTGTAGACTCGATCCACGATTTTAACTGCACATAGATTCACATTCCACCCGTTTGCTAGATAAGAGTGCTACGTTTCACGATAACAATCTAGTATCGAGTACACGTGTACGAAAACCCTTAACTGTCAAAGTAAACCTCTTCATTCTGAATTCTTTAATTCGGAATGAATCAAATCTCCCAAAGTAGGATTCGAACCTATGACTAATTGGTTAACAATTGATCGCTCTATAACTGAGCTAGTGAGGAAGGCTTGCACCTCTATTGACTAATGCCTGAGTCGCAACATCAAGGTTTGACCCAAATTAAGCAAATCGGCCACTTCGGTGCAGTTTCTTCTCAAAGAACAAGATTTTTTTTTCATTCTTGAGAAAAGAGAAGCCCGTAAATCTTGTGCTAATGGCTTTTTCAATCAAGTGATGTTGTTATAGATAGTTGCTCCCCAAAAGCTCATCTGACCCCAAGGTAGAACGTATCCTGTAAAAGCTGTCACAATCATTAATAGGAAGATTACAACTTTGAGACACTGAACAAATTCCCTAGGACTGCTATAACTCACATGATATAGACCACGAAAAATACGTGCTCCTCCTTGCTCACCGACTTAAGAATCTAAAAGTGACCTTTGAATGTTGTCGTGATGCTTTGGTTACGAAGGTTGTCAAGGTCTAGGTTTATGGATGGATTCAGTTAATGAAAGTCCCCCGATTGGGTTTCGGTTAAGTAATCTGTCTATCCATCTGGTTCGGTTTCGACCAAAGTATGGTTGGGGTTTCGTAGTTAAGGATGAGGATTTGGGGGAAGAATACTAACTGAATTCAGGTTCTTGACTAATCCAATAAAAAATTGAGGAGGTAGGATAGGCAGTTGGTCAGATCTAGTATGGATCGTACATGAATGATAGTTGGAGTTAGTGACTCTCTTAGGGTTCCCTCATCTGGGATCCCTGAGGAAAAGGATCAAGTTGGCCAGCAAACGATCGAGATCATTCAATACAATGGTATGAACATGATACCAAGGCAAACCCATGAAAATACCCCTTTATCAACGAGGATCCCAATTCATGGATTTCTCGATTTAAGAAGTCAAAATAAAGAGGATCGAACTATTTCTTCTTACCCTTTTTCAAAATTGATAAATGTTAGAGCAATTTCAATAATCGGGTTCATTGATATTCCTGGTATAGTAGATGTTATCACACATACAATCATACTCAATTCGATGGAATTATTTGATCTTAAGAAAGATGTACAATGCTCGTTGAGTGCACTTGCAAAGGACCGACAACGAGCTATATAGAGGATATGAGAAAGAATCCCTTATTTATATACTACAAAAAAGAAAGTGTCCAAGGGTTGGTTAAGTTCAGTTTCCTCTTGAGTCGAATGTGGGATTGATCTCTTCTATTTTATGGGTGTGACATTATTTCTGGAGAAGAGGTCATAAATTAGGGGTTATCGGGACTAATGTTGCGAGCTTCTGGAATACCATGGGATCTTCATAAAGTTGGTCATTATGAGTGTTATGACAAATTTTATTGGGAAGTTTAGTGGCAAAAAGAAGAAGATTCATTAACTCGTTATTTAGTTAGACTTGTTAAGATGACAGAATCCGTAAAAATTATTCAACAAACTTTGGAAGGAATTCTAGGGGGACGTTATGAAAATTTAGAAATAGGATATTTTGATTGAGGGAGGTCTCTAGAATGGAATGACTTTGATATCGATTCATTAGTAAAAAAACTTTCGCCAATTTTTGAATTGGTGAAACAAGAACTTTATTTGAGAGTCGAAGCCCCTAAAGAAGAAGGGTGTGACAGGTGGTATATACAGGACCCAAGTACATATTCACTGCGGCATGCTGATCTACACTCTAGGATCGTTAACCACCTTCTTTGCATACTTTAATGTCGACTGGGCTAGCTGTTCTGATAGCAGATGGTCCACTACTGGCTTCCGCGAAAACTTTAGGAACCTAGGTAATAGTATCCTAATCAAAGAGCTGATAAAGGGGATGAACTAAACAGGGAGTCTACTAGACAGGGTTCAACTAGCGGAGACTCTTGGAACAACTGGAGTAAGAAGTCCCCAAGTGAGCGTATTATGGGAGACCGTCAAGCACATCGGCAAGGATCAAAGGGAATCTCGCTGTTGCATGGCTCAGGTTATAGCAATGCGCCATCAGAAGTTCAACAGCCAGTTTCACGATTGGGCATGAGTGCTCGAAAGTTGTCATTGTATACTCCCGTGGGTTGGAAGCGGCAGAGGAAGGTTTTTTTAGCTTTCTTCAAGATTTGGCTTGAACTGTTCGGCAGATTCCCACGTGGCGCATTTGTTCGCCACTTTTTTCTCAACTATTCCCATCGCTTTTGAAAGGCGAGACAAGCTACCTTTAGTTAAAGCCTCTCATATATGTATCTATTTGATTCAGAGGGGAAGAACTTGCATCAGTATCTTAATTTCAATTCAGCTTGAGGCAAGTGCTTGATAGTGGATCGTTCGATAAGGCCATTGTAGTGTGGTTAATCGAGGAACTTCAAGGCACATTGTCAGCCCTAAGATTTTGGGTAGTGAGTTCCAATGAAGAGTTGTAAATCGAAAAGTTTGAATGATAAATTTGAAAATACTGTTAGAACTGAAATTGAAATGTCACAATATTTTTTTTATACATGTCAAAGTGACGGAAAAGACAGAATAGTTTTTACACATCCACTTAGTGTAGTAACTTTTTTTTTTTTTTTGAAATGATAGAAAAAAAGATATCTTTGTTCACAACAGAAAAACTTTCTTATGATGAATTCGATAATCCTTGGAATTATCTTAATGAACAAAAAAATCAATTTAAACAAAAAAAATTATAAATAGAATTCAAGTTATGGATAAGGGATCCCTTACTCTAGCTCGAGATGTACGGGAAAAAATGACTCAATTAGTTAATGATAAAACTAAAAAAAATACTATTTACCAAAAACATATGATCCGTTGTTGAGCGGACCTTACCGCAGACGAATCCATTTTGTTTTTTCATTCTCAATGATAAATGAAACTTCTAGAAAAAAATTATATAAGAATGTTTGGACAAATAAGATTCATGCTATCTTTCTTAATACTAATTACCCACAAATTGAAGATAAAATTGAGTCAGAAGATGGAATAAAATCTTTAAACTTTTTATTCGATGCAGTTATAACTCCTTACAATGCTAAAGCAAGTCATCAAAACTCGATCGAAATAAGAGAAATTAGTTAAAAAAAAAAAAAGTTCCTTGATGGTCATACAAATTAATCGATGAGTTAGAACAATAGGAAAGAGAAAATGATGAAATTATTGTGGAAGATCATGGAATTCGTTCAAAAAAAGCCAAACGTGCCATAATTTTTACTGATAATCTAGAAACTAGAGATACTTATACTAATATCAAATATAGTAGTAATCCTGATCAAACAGACAAAGTTGTTTTGATACGATATTCCCAAAAATCGAATTTTCGTCAAGACGTAATTAAAGGCTCTATGCATGCTCAACAACGTAAAACAGTGTTCCTCGTCATCAATATGTTTGCTCGCAGTAATTGTGACCTCTCGGGAGAATAGATGACTGCATCAAAGATGCTACACATGTCGTTTTTTAGGGGGCCTATAACCATTATGTGGCATAGGGGTTACATCTCGTATGAAACTTAATAGTATATCGCTTCCACAAATAGCTCTTAATGTTGCATCTCTTCGGAGACTAAAGCCCTTTATCATAACTTCGGCTCATTGCATACCGTGATCCACTTCTACTCGAATAGCATTTCCTGCTACGGTTTGAATGGCAAATGGTGTCCCTTTTATTGTACCTTTGAATCCACACATACCGACAAAGGACCAAAAAATTACCCGACCCCATACATCTGTAACAGTCACAATCGTACTATTAAAACTTGCTTGAACATGAATAATGCCCTTTGGTATTGTACGCGTACTTTTACATGAGCTAATACATCAATTTCTACATGAACCGATTCTTGGTATGGGTTTTTTCATATTTTATCATCTCATAAATCTAAGTCAGAGATATATGGATATATCCATTTCATGTCAAAACGAATCCTTTAATTTCATTTTTATGTGTATATTGTGGGTGGCCTTTAGGAGTCCTTTTTTTTTTTTTTTTATTACTTTTTTAAAGATTATCCGTGTCTTTGTTATGTCTCAGATTGGATCAAGTTATCATAATTAATCTCCGCCTACAGATCAAGTGACATTTTTCACAAATTTTCTGAATGGATGCCCTTATTTTTATATTTGTCATTTCTTATCTTAATTTCGAATCTACTTATTGGAATAAAATAAGTTTCTTGAAATTTTCTATTTCGAATTGTATCCCTAAAAAAAAAAGAATATTGCACGTGAAAAGAGAAAGGTGCTTAATTCCGAGAGCGTTTTTAGGCTTGAAGAGTGGGAAAGGGAAGCATACTTAGGACAATAGGCCTCAAAGCTGTTAGCAAGTAGTCCTCGATCCATCTTTCCATGAATTACTGAAAATGAAAATAAATTCATAAAAATTCAAGATCTAATAAATCAAATAATTCAAAATGACTTTTAAAATTACTGAGTTTTTGACTCCCGATTATCCAATTGATTAATTAATTCTTTATAATGATTTGATTTTTCTTTGATAATTAAGAAAGTAATCGTTGGCATTCTTCGGAAATTTTATGTAGATCTCTTTGAGATAAATAGTCTTTTTTGTGCAATTCCAAATGTGAAGTAACTAAGCGGGTAATAGGAAAACCTCTCTTGTGGCCCTTGCCTATACTAAAAAAACATGATCTAAAGCCTCTTTCCTACAAAGCCTTGGCAAGTAGTCTCCTACAAAAACACTCTCCATTTGTGCTTTCATACCCCTACTAGGTTAAAACAAGCTCACCGTTCATTCCACTATCAAGTGGGTAACAAGTAATCGTGTACTTGGTGCACATTTCACTTGCTAAACCGTGGATGGGGTCCACGAGTTCTTGGTCCTCAAAACCCATCGAGGACCCAGATTTGTTCACTTGCCTCTCCATTTTTCTTTCATTCTCTCTATTTTCTTCCATTTCATGTATCACCATTGTCATTTGTTGTCTTTTTGGCCTTTAATCTCAAATTAATTAATTTTAACCAATCAATTAATTAATTTTTTGATGATAACAAACCTGATTTTATTTACTAAAAATTTTATTAATTTGAATAGTTCATAACATAGAGCTCAAAATGATTCCGACGGCTTTTGAATCATCCAAATCATAGTTCAAATGAAGAAAATATAGTCAAAAGAAGTTTAATGGAAAAATGCTCGAGTTAGTTAAATTATCAAATTGGACCAATTAAAGAGTGTCACTCAAACTATAGGTGAGTGACACACGGATCTAAAATTTACAATCGGTGGATTTTAGTTTTATTAAAAAAAAATTACCATTGCATACCCCACACACACACACACTATATATATATATATATATATATATTATTTCACCTTTTCAATTTTAGTTTCCACATTCAATTTGACTTTTTTTTTTATCGATGACCCAAATTCAAATCCAATTTTTATCTTACTTTCCTCTCTTTTTTATACTTTATCTTCCCTAAAATTATTTTAACTTTTACACACATTACGATCCTAAAAAATTTCAAAAGGCCACCATTGTTACTCTACTCTCAAATTTCTTTCTTTTCATCTTGTTCTTGAGATAATTTTTATTATATTATGAGGATTGAATACTGTGAGCTCAAATTTCTATACCTGCTCTTGTTAAAGAGTTTAATATGTGATTTAAAGCTTCAAGAATATTATGGTTGGATCCTAACCTGTGGAAAGGATCGGATTTGCTCTTGAACCCATAAAAGAAGCAAGGTAACGATCTGACTCTCAGTCGTGGAAAGAGTCAAAGGAGTTTTTTTTAATCGAAATTCCAAGAAGCGCTTGGAAAATTGGATGTATGTTTGATAACTGGTAGAAATGCCAGTTATTATAAGTCTTTTATTTAGAATTATGAGGGCTAACAAGTAGAAAATGTGATGATAATACTTAGAATTTGTGAAAAATCGAGTTATGTGTCGATCAGCACCTGAATCCTCACTAACCCCAATATTATGAGTTATTTCATGCCAAAGTGTCTATTTTTGTAGCTACCGCAGGAATCAAACGCATGCACTGGAAATAAGCAATCACAAAATCAAACGCATACGCTGAAATCCGAGCTATCGCATAGATGAATGCATGCGGTGATCGCATGAGTCCATCACATGGAAGTTCTGGTGATTGAATGCGTCCATCGCATGGAAGTTGCGGTCGTCAAGCAAATGCGGTAATCACTTGGAGATTGCAGCCACGGAGTGATAACCTTAAATAGAAGGGTGATCGCAAGATGGGTAGAATGCGTTGATACTTCAGTTGAATCAACCTCAAACATATACTTTGGAAGTATCAATAAGATAAGATGATGTGACATTACCCATACCGTGACAAAGGCAGCAGTGAGACATAATGCAATCATGATTGTTGTCGGAGTTTAAACTCTATAAATAGCCCTTTGGACCTTCATTTCCAGATATCCGAACTTCTGCCTCAAGGCAGAGGTTTGCGATCACAGATGAGAGCATGAGTGAGATTTTCTATGAGGATTCTTTATCTCCACAAACCAGACCGAGTGACGACCGGAGCTTTCACCGGAGATATAACTCGAGAGAGACATCTCCACCATCCATCCATGGCACCACCAGCAGCCTTGACGCAGAGTCTTTTATTTCTTCTCTGATCTCTGTATTGTATTACATTCTAGCTTAAGATATTAAGACATTTTGTAAGCAATGCATATCTTGATTCTTTCAACGCCATCTTCTTCATCTTCTTTATCTTTATCATTGTTTACCTTCATCGCTTATTTATCAAAAGCGATCGCATACTTAATTGTGTAGCCTAGAGATAGGACGCATGTAGCAACCCATCAAGAGGTATGCGTTGTGCGAGTATAGTGAGTTAATGCCTGTCTCTTATACACATCTAGATGTGTATAAGAGACAGGTGTGATAGTGAGTTAATCCTCTTTGCTTGGTGAAAGGCTGTAGTAACGCTTGTCAATGGGTTGTTACAATACTTGTCTATAAGTTAATTAGCTGCATCTAACTGCCTGAGAAGGTAAGAGATGGAAAGCACTAAAGGAAAGTATGCATTGTTCCTAGAGATAGGCACGCTCTTATGCTAGACGCAGCCATGCACTATAGAGATATAGTCATGCGGCTGACCACCGAGAGATGTGTGATGCGTTAGTGTGATGAGCTGGGATTACTCGAGCGATTTAAAATAATAAACATTACTATGCATTAATGGTTGTTGTGTATCTACCAATTCTCATCGCAAGTCTTCCATTGCTCAATCTGTTTAGTTAGGAGTAGAATTAGTGTGTAATCCATTAAACTTCTTCTTTTTTACTTTTATTCATCGCTTTAAAGCATTGCTTCACAAGCATTATTGAGTGACAAGTCCCTGTGTTCGACCTCAGATTACCTGAGAAACTTACGTTTTCGTTATACTTGGCGAGAAGGCAAGAAAACTTGTGATAGGAACGCATGGTCATTGCATAATAGATTAACACATACTTTTCATTCCAACGCATGACCTCCGACACATGGGTATAAATGTATAGCTTGACATACAACACACAAAATATTGCGTTCACCCCCAATTTTTCCTCAAACAAGTTTTTAGTGTCATTGCCGGGGACTTGGCAGCTAATGGTTTGTTTTGTTTTGTATTTTCGCAGGCACCCTTTTAGTCTTGGGCGTACTGTAGCTTGTGCAACCAAGCTGCAAACAATATTTGAAGTATAGGCGATGCGTCGAAAGTCAATGTTGACCCTGAGATAGAAAGGCTATCTGTCACATGAGCTGGACGCAGTCTTAGGTGCATGTCAACCATCATACGTCCAACAATTGCTGGAAGCTCCAATGGTCAAGACAACGAGTCTCGATCTAAGAAGTTGAGATCAATCTCCTGCATGGAATACTCCTTACGGTGGCTTCACTCCAATTTCTCCAGGGACGTCTTCTACTCTATCTTTACTTTTCTTTCATAGTTAACTTTATTTATTTTATTATTGTTATTTTGGATATGCATCTGCTTCCTTGGTTGTGGTGCGTTTTCTCCTTGTAGGTGCGATAATAACTCTCCTCGATGCACAGTTACAACGGAAGAATCCTCCCCATCCTTCAACGCATGGCTTCGATTGTATGAACTTCAACGCATTGTCGCATGCGTATTTCTACTTAATGTTCTTTTCTTGTTATATTTTATGCATTATCCTTTTGAAATTCTCCTTGTATGATTGCATTCCTTTGCGATGCATCGATGATGGTACGTATAATTCACCGTATCCACTAACTAAGCATTGCAAGGCACTCCTTACTTTTAATAGCTTCTTCAAATTTTGACAATATGAGTTTTATTATGTGCAAACCCTTGCTCAAACATTTTTTACCATATTCCTGTTGAGTTTGTTTTTAGCTTGCGGTGAGAATGCTGCCAACCTCTAAGTTTAAGGGTGGCAGTGGTCTCGGAGAATTGTGTTCATTACATTGCGATCATTCCTATAAAAAAAAGAGAATTTTGAAAATAACAACTCCACTGTCAACGCAATGGGGAAACCCATGTTGATAAGAGTTAAGTTGTGAAAGACACTTACCCGTAGTTGGATGTCCGCATGACACCCGTGGAGGCAAGCCAAAACGAAGTTAAGTCGCCAGGATCAATGCATAAGCGCAACTCCTCTATCGGGCGCAAGCCAAATCAAACGAGACAAGAGTTGAGTTGAATATGGAACACATGAAGTTGAATGCCCGTATGACACACGTGGGGTAAGCCAAAACGAACAGTGTAACCAGGTTCAATGTCGCATTCAAATAAGTAAACGCATAATCTAGAATTGTTTTGAACAAACGCATTCTCAAGAGCTGAATGCAAAGTTGCGAAGAATGAGTAAAAAGTTGTTGAGAAAAGCTTGTCGAATTTAACTTAGAAAAGATCTCTTTGAAGAAGTAGCCGAAGTGGAGAAGAGCATTGCGGCCATGGTTAGTGGTACGAGTAAATTTTATTTTGAGAGGCTAGTCATCGCAAAGGAACGTCGGAAGGTGAGTTAATAATTTCTTGAGTATGATGCATGCTTGAGGACAAGCATGATTCTAAGTTTGAGGGTGTCTGCTAGTTACTATAAGTCTTTTATTTAGAATTATGAGGGCTAACAAGTAGAAAATGCGGTGATAATACTTAGAATTTGTGAAAAATCGAGTTTTGGGTCGATCAACACCTAAATCTTTACTAACCCTAATATTATGCGTTATTCCATGCCAAGGTGTCTATTTTTGTAGCTATCACAGGAATCAAACGCATACACTGGAAATAAGCAATCACAAAATCAAACGCATGCACTGAAAGCCGAACTATCGCATAGACGAACGCATGCGATGATCGCACGTGTCCATCGCATGGAAGTTGCGATCAAATGCGTCCATCGCATGGATATTGCGATCGTCAAACGAATGCGGTAATCACTTAGAGATTGCGGCCACAGAGTGATAACCTTAAATAGAAGGGTGATCGCAAGATGGGTAGAATGCATTGATACTTCAGTTGAATTAAGCTCGGACGCATACTTTGGAAGTATCAACAAGATAAGATTATGTGACATTGCTCATACCACAACAAAGGCAGCAGTGAGACATAACGCAATCATGATTGCCGTCGGCGTTTAAACTCTATAAATAGCCCTTTGGACCTTCATTTTAGATATCTGAACTTCTGTCTCAAAGCAGAAGTTTGTGATCATAGATGAGAGCATGAGTGAGATTTTCTATGAGGATTCCTCGTCTCCACAAACCAGTCCGAGTGACGACCGATGCTTTTGCAGGAGATAGAGCTCAAGAGAGACATCTCCACCATCCATCCATGGCACCACCAGCAACCTTGACGCAAAGTCTTTTATTTCTTCTCTGATCTCTGTATTGTATTACATTCTAGCTTAAGATATTAAGAAATTTTATAATCAATGCATATCTTGATTCCTTCAACGCCATCTTCTTCATCTTCTTTATCTTTATCATCATTTATCTTCATCGTTTATTTATCAAAAGCGATCGCATACTCAATTGTGTAGCCTAGAGATAGGATGCATGTAGCAACCCACCGAGAGGCGTGTGTTGTGCGAGTATAGTGCTTTGCTTGGTGAAAGGCTGTAGTAACGCTTGTCAATGGGTTGTTACAATACTTGTCTATAAGTTAATTAGCTGCATCTAACTGCCTGAGAAGGTAAGGGATGCACTAAAGAAAAGTATGCATTGTTCCTAGAGATAGGCACGATCTTATGCTCGACGCACCCATGCACTATAGAGATATAGTCATGCGGCTGACCACTGAGAGGTGTGCGATGCGTTAGTGTGACGAGCTGGGATTACTCGAGTGATTTAAAATAATAAACATTACTATGCGTTAACAGTTGTTGTGTATCTACCAATTCTCATCGCAAGTCTTCCATTGCTCAATCTGTTTAGTTAGAAATAGGAGTAGTGTGTAATCCATTAAACTTCTTCCTTTTACTTTTATTCATCGCCTCAAACGCATTGCTTCACAAGCATTATTGAGTGACAAGTCTTTGTGTTCGACCTCGGATTACCCGAGAAACTTTCATTTTCGTTATACTTGGCGAGAAGGCAAGAAAACTTGTAATAGGAACGCATGGCCATTGCATACTAGATTAACGAATACTTTTCATTCCAATGCATGACCTCCGATACATGGACATAAATGCATCGCTTGACATACAACACACACAATATTGCGTTCACCCCCCATTTTTCCTCAAACAATGTTGAATTTGACCAAACCACTATGAGAATCACGATATCATCTTCTCTATCTATTTCCTAATTATTTTTACATTTAATTTTAATTGCATGCTTTTGTTGGTTGATATTATTGAGTATGTTGTTATATTATTTTTATCAATCTTGTTATTTAGCATAAATTAGAGTTTTTATTAATTTAATTTAAAAATTACTTAATTAGTTCAAATTGAGCATATTTTCAAAAAATTTAATTAAACTCTATTCATCCCTCTAGAGTTATCATGTATGTTGAGTATTGTATGTTTCCACTGTAGGTGGTATAGCTTATTTAAAGGCTTTTTTTTTTTTTTTTTTTTTTTTTTTTTTTTTTAACAATATATGATATTATGGGTGAATAGATGTACAGATCTAGAGAGATTTTTTTTTTTTTTTTTTGTGGATGAACAAATTAATAGATCTAGAGTGTGTTTTGTTTCGATTTAGATTTTTATTAGATGTTTCATAGTTTTTTTTTTTTTTTTTTACTTAGTTTAGATTATTTTGGGTCTAGTTACGTTTTCTTTTGTGTGATATTTTTTTGGATAGAATGATTTTATTTTGGACTATTAAGTTTCATAGAAGAATAAATATTACATATTTTTGGGCTCTTAGGTATTCATCTACGAAAGTTCAAATCAATTTGACATTAAACACACTAGAGACTATGACATTATTGCTTAACTATTATCATAATGGTCAAGATATTTGGTTAAGCCTTCTTATATACTTTCATATCATAGAGTGACATCACCCAAATCGGGTATTAAGATAATTCAAATTGCAATGCACAATGTCATGCATTGTGTTATACAAACACTTAACTACACCAGATATATTGACTTAAAAGATAAGCAGGACCAAGATTGGCAACGACTTCATTTGCGCTACATATCATTGTGGCATATACATCGTGGTCATCAGGCATGAAGAGATATAGTTGATGGGTCAGTTGTAACTGATGACTATTTACCCTGGTACGACTCAATTACAAGATAATATATCATACCCAAAGACACTTATTATTATTGCATGGTAAGAATTTTATTATATATTTTTTCAATTATATTGTATGAACATTTTATATTAATCTTTTTCTTCAAAGTAATTTTGTTAAAGATGTACAATAATATTTAGTACAACACAATTTACCATAGTTAGGTTCAATATGTAACCAAGATATCATTCAATAGACACAAAGACTTAATGTTGATGACATTGATAGAAGATGTGTTCATCGTAGGCAACAACAACAAATCGAGGATATTTTAGAGCAACACGTTGACCAAGAACCTTTCATAGTTAATGATCTAATTCCAAGTTCTTCTAGACACTCACTAAGAATTCAAGCAAACATCTCATCGAGTTCTAGTAATCAATAAGATTGTTATGTGCAAGATGAATTTCCTTTTGTTGTCACTCAACAAGATATTATGATGTAATTCATCATTAACAACACTTTGAAGTACCTATACCTCATTGTAAGCAGCACCATCATATGACACATGAGTTGTAATCGGTAGTTTTAACTATATGTGTACTTTTATTTAAATATCATTTTTCATATTATGTGTCTTCAATTCACAGATTATCGAAAAATGATATGTTTTATTATTTTATAATAACATTGAAAAAAAAAAACTTAGACTACATTTCTTTGGAAACTTAAAAAAAAAAAAAAAAAGCAAAGTATCGCATATATGATTTGAGGCTTACTCGGGTATCCTATACACGAGTATCGTATAGTTGGAAAAACGTGACCATCCGCGTGGGGATGAGATGGATTCATAATTATCCCATTTTTGTCAATACTTTCAACAACCACTCTCAATAAACAATTTCTTTTTTAACCACATTATTAAAGTAATTTTTTTACTACCCTATTTTTGTCCTTTCTTGTGAAAACTACATTATTGTTAAAATTAATCATAGTATATAGTTACTATGATTTGATTAAAAAAAAATATTAAAGAAAACGTCTTTCAACCTATTTGAAATGACTGGAGAAAAATATTTTTTTAAAATGTACATTTTTATCTAAACTTCTTCAATAATTACATATTAAAATAAACTTAAAGTAATTGTAAAATACTTCAATCTTTTTTAAATGACTTATTTTTAAAATTGACAAAGTTAAACCAATATGATTTGATAAAATCTCATAAATAGCCCTTAATGTAAAGACTATTTGTCAGTGTTGTATCATATGTACTAAATTCTAATCGTAAACTATAGAGACTAAATTGTAAACTATACAGACTAATTTTTTTTTCTTCTTTTTGAATAGGTAATATTATTATACAGTAACAGGAGGATCCCACAGCCCGAGATCAAGGCACCACAGCAAACAAAGCAATAATGAAAATCAAGCTCTTAATCGAACCAGAGATCAAATGCCATAGCAAAACAAAACAAAATAACTGTCCAGGGAAACAGTCATGAAACAAAACAAATCCTACAAACTAAGGGCAACACCAAAGAAAACAGAAGATTGAACACAAAAGGAAGACATAACATTAATAAAAACTAGAGAAGACAAAGAAGATCAACCCATTAAGAAACAACACAAGCACGAACCATAGAGATAATAAAATGAAATAAAGCAGACATTATGCTTGGACAACCTCCATGCAACTGATGATTCATCTTCTGCCAGATATAATAAATAGACGCACACCAAAAGACTCGAAACAACTTACTTCGTACCCCTTTACTCGTCCCCACTCGATAAACCCAACTCAACTCGACATCCCACCCAGCCACTCGATGAGACGATCCCAACAGACACAACACAAAATGGAATAAATCCGATAACCATGCCTCCCTACTACTCGCCGCATCAAACACCACCCTAGGACCATATGTCTCCCAAATCGCACCCCCAGGCAAGCATGAATCCCACCACACAAAACACCTCCTCCCATCACCCCCCTTGAAACGAACCAACTACTTGAATTCATCCCGACAACGAAGGATAGCCCTCAAGCACCAGGATCTCCTAACTTTACACTGAATTGCCCACAAAGATCGCCCCCTCAAAACATACTTATTCATCCACTGTTGGGATTGGTGTCCTAATTCTCTCGTGGTCTCGTAGTTTGTAAACATTTTGTACACACATTGTTATTAATAAAATAAGTGTTATTTTATTTGCATTTACTCATATCCAATACACTAAGATCCGTGGTTATTTTATGTAAACTTAAGCATGTATGTGAGACATACAAGTAGATCATGCCTTAAGTAATAACCTAAATGGTCTGTAGTATAAGGATAAAGGAGGGATACCTTATCTTGGTGACACTACTGATACAGCCTGCTTTGTAGATATTTACAAGTGTTGTAAAGTGTTACAAATGGTCTGATTCTGACCATTCATGTGGAGACATGCGAGCGGGGGTTTCCCATACAAAGAGTTTGTATAAGACCGGACCACGAGATGATTAGTCTCTTTGTATAACGCCATTGATAATTGAGACTTACATTTTATTAAAATGACCATAGGTGACATGACCTTAATCCTGAGTGTTTTGGAAACTCCTGCCTATGAGGGCGGTCATTTGATTAGTATGGGTGAGAGTGTCCAGATTGCCAACTCAATAAGCTTACCTTTTTGGGGATTCGTCTGATTGGGAAGCTGAGAACTCAGCTACACAAAACGAAATTCACTCCTTCCTTGATGCAAAGGTAAGTAGATAAATTGCCCCTTTAAGGGCTGATTCTGGGTTTTAAACATAGTGGCCACACTCTCTCTTTAGAAGAGAGGACTCAGTCATAGTAGGACTATGACTTATTGTTCATTAGAGGAATCAATGGTACTTAAAGAGCTAGATGTAACTATAGGGGCAAAACGGTAAATTGGTCCAGCTGTACTTACGAGCGATTTGTGAAGGGTTATCGCACTGTTGATTGGTCATATGGACACAAAAATATATTTGTAGTGAGAAGAGTGCAGTTGTTGATATTTAGTGGAGTGACCGACAGTTAACGGATGGTGGATCTCGTGACTAAAGAGTTATGTCAGTTATTCTAGTATCATTGAAGCTTCAAGCTATAGGTCTATGGGGTCCCCTTGGTAGCTCAATGGGTTCAAGTTGAGAATTAGATTTTGGGTTAATTTGAAGTGTTCAAATTAACAAGAGGAAATTCAATTATATATGATATAATTGGTGTGATGTATTAGATACATTATTTGGAGAAATTAATATAAATATGATTTATAAAATAGAAAATAACTATGGTTTATATATTTCATGAGATGAAATATTAAAACTATAGGTTATAAATATAATATGATAAGTTGGTTATCATATTTATTAATAATATATTAATTATATAATAATTAATTCTTTTTCTCTAATAACCGATTGAGTGGGAGGTTATTGGAAGTTTTATAGTAACCGTGAGATAAAAGGAAAATTGTTTTTCAAAATTAGAAGTTGATTTCACTCGGAAAAACTCACAGAAAAAGCTATCAAGTTAAAGGAGTTTTAGTAAACGATAGTGTTGACAGAGTCTACACGATCGCTTAGAGTTGACTATATAATAGTTACTCAGCTGATCGTTGCTACACGATCGGGTAGCAAAGTCTATGCGATAGGCTTCCATTATTTAAGCGATCGAGTACATTGTCTATGCGATAGACAACGTTCATATCTCCCACTTACTCGATCGTCTACTCGATCGTAGACCTCCTATCTATTGGGATTGATGTCCTAATTCTCTCGGATTTTGTAGTTTGTAAACTGTACACATTGTTATAAATAAAATAAGAGTTATTTTATTTGGCATTTACTCATATCTAATAAACACAACTCCATGGTTATTGTATATAAACTTAAGCATGTATATGAGATATACAAGTGGATCATGCCTTAGGTGATAACCTAAATAGATCTATAGTATAAGGATTAAGGAGGGATACTGTTCAATGGAAAAGGGAGAGGAAAAATGCACTCGTCTTTTGATATACATTAATCTTTATGCATCAATGGTCATGGGTTGGATTGATGAATATGCAATATGTGTTAAGCGCGTATACGACAACCATGCATTCCTGTCACAAAGTTTTCTTGCTTTCTCATCAAGTATAACGAGAACGCAAGTTTCTTGAGATGATCAGAGGTCGAACACAGGGGCTTGTAACTAAATAATGTTTGTGAAGTAATGCATTTGAGGCGATGAATAAAAGTAAAAAGACAGAAGCTAATGGATTATGCATTACTCCTACTCTTAACTAAACAGATTGAGCAATGAAAGTTTGACGTTGAGAATTGGTAAAGATGCAGCAACTGTTAACGCATAATAAGGTGAATGAAGAGGGAATGAATTCTAATAACGAGCAGAAATGCACGTTATTACAATGCAAAGATATAAAACAATGATGGATTGCGGCGGTAAAAATATATAAAAATCGAGTCCAAAAGCATTAAGTTGAGAACATTGCGATCGCGTGCGTCCATCGCATTAAAGCAGCTAATTTACATAATTTGTGCAGGAACATGCGTTGGCGCAAGGCAAAATTGCGATCCAAGGAATTTAGCATCCGAGCGCATTAAGAGATTGCGACTGCAAGGCTATGCGATCGTATGCGTTCGTGAAAATATGCTCAAGAAGGTGGCCACATAGAGATGGCGCATCATGGTGAAAGCTTAATAAATCACGATGAGACAGAAAGCGATGATGGTCGAATCCGAATTAGTTGACGTTAACGACACACTGTAGCAAGTGCACTCAACTTTTCGGTGACAATTAATCGGCGCATCAGACAGAGAATTAATGTCATCCCATTAGTGCAATCATTTAAGAGAAAAAGCTCTTCACCCTGAAGCTCTATAAATACCAAAGGTCACCTTCATTAAAGGAGTTTGGTTCGGTTCCATTTTCCAGATGAGCCATATAGAGAATTCACCATAAAGAAGATAGTTAGCCATTGTTCATAGTTTTCTTACACTTAGAAGGCAGAGGCGAGCGAAGAGAGAAGACGCCGAAAGATCATTCCTGGTCAGCTCGAGAGAGTGCCGGGAAGCGTTGAGAATGGAGAGAGGGCTGACTCTTGTGAAAGTAAGAATATTCGTTGGGCAGAGTAGAGAAAAAAAACAGTGTAAAAGCCTTGGGAAGCAAGAAATTGTTACCAGGCTCCCTATCTTTATTTTCCATTGTCATTCTGTATTTTGATTTCATTTATAGAATGGAACTTGCATCTCTATATCTGGTCACTCTCTTTACATTACGCATGAGTAATTAAACTTCTGAATGGGTTGAGAAGTATTTAGCTAGCATGACCTAAGATCTTCATTTTATGCTATCATCTTGTTTTATGTATGCGTCCATCACCCCTTTAGAGCTACTCGAGAGGAAGTCTAAAGAAAGAACCTAGACTTGAGAGAGCTAGATTAGAATCTAGACTTGAGAAAGCAAGATTAGATCCGCATAAGCAAGAGACAGAAACTTAGAGATAAGTTCTGTTTGCTAACATGCATCGCATGCATCCTAGGAATAGGTTATAGTAGTATACGGTCGCCTTGTGTATGTGTGTGTCACTCATCATCGCATAGACAAGAGTGAAGACTTAGACATAAGTCCTATAGACATCATCGTATACATCGCATGTGTCCTAAAACTAGGAACTATAGCATTTGCATTGAGAGATAACTTGTTGTTGTATGTATGTAGCATGATCGCATAACATGAACGCAATCTTAGGAAGTGTTAGCTAAATCCCTTCTCAACCCGTTCCCTCACATACTCATTGTCACTTTTGTTGTTATTAAATATTTTCTCAATTCCGCCGCATAGAACCTATACCTTAAACAAACATATCAATCAACGCATTGTTTTATTTGTCATCTCAAAGTTATCAGAAATCACTGTTGCATACTGTTTCCATAGTACCTGTGTACGACCCTGGGCTTACCAAGCGACTTAGTAGAATTTATACTTGGATTTTACTAAGAAAACTTGCATGCACAACACATACACCACCATCGCAATATACACCATTATTTCATCATATTCACAACGCATCAAATTCGCCACTTCATTTCGCTTGGTCGCAAGAGTAATCCCAGTTCGCCACACTAACACATCACACACCTCTCGGTGGTTGGCCACATGCTTATATCTCTATAACGCATGGTTGCGTCGAGTATAAGATCGTTCATATCTCTAGGAACAGTACTTACTTTGCTTTAGTGTGTTCCACTACTTACCCTCTCAAACAGTTGGTTGTAGCTAATCAGCTCATAGACAAGCATTTCGACAGCTTCACACCAAGCAAGGAGGATTAACTCACTATACTCGTGCAACACACACCTCTTAGTGGTTTGCTACATGGTCATATCTTTTTTGCGCACGACTGAGTATGCGAGTTGTCTTTGACACTTAACTAAACGATGAATGTAAACGATGATAAAGAAGAAGACGGTGATAGAGATGGTGCTGAGGGAACTAAGAGATGTATTGGTTACAAAATGTATTAATGTCTTAAGCCAAAATGTAATACAATACAAAGATAAGAGGAGAGGTGGAGGGCTAGAAGTAAGCAATCTCTTGATTTTCATTCAAAGTGCGTCAAGGCTGTTGGTGGTGCCATGAATGGATGGTGGAGAAATCTCTCTTGAGCCCTATCTCCGGTGAAACTCCAGTCACCACTCGGAAGGGGCTATGGAGGTGAAGAACTCTCAAAGAATGTCTTGCCCATGCTCTCATCTGTGATCACAAGAATCTTCCTAAGGTAGAAACTCGAATGGTTTGAAGTTAAGATCCAAGGCTCTATTTATAGAGCTCAAACGCCAATAACATTGATGATTCCACTCTGACTCACTACTACTTCTGTCGCTGTATGTGAAATGTCAGCATCACCTTATCTTGTTGATACTCCCAAGGTATGCGTTCATGCTAGTTTCTCCTGAAGTGTCAACGCATTCCACCCACTTGGTGATCAATCTTCCATCACAATTATCACTCTGTGGACGCAGCATTCCATGCAGCGAACTAGTCTTTATGAAAATCAATGCATGTGATTACTCTTGTGGCGGTCTGAGATCGACGCATGCGATCAATTCTTGCAATAGCTGCAAAAATAGATGCTTTGATGCATAATAATGTATGATATAGGGTTAGTGAGGATTTCTGGTGCTGGTCAACGCAAGCTCACTTTTCTACATTTATTCTTAGTATTATTAACGCATATTCTGCTTATTAACCTTCATAATTCTAAGTAAAAGGCTACAATAGCTTTATTTTTACAAGCTATCAGATACCTGATCCTGGTGACACTACAGATACGGTCCGCTTTGTAGAGGTTTACAAGTGTTGTAAACTACTACAGATGGTAGATCCTAACCATTCATGTGGAGACATGCAAGCAGGGGTGTTCTATACAAAGAGTTTGTATAAAACCAGACCACGAGATGACTAGTCTCTATATATGACGTCGTTGATACTTGAGACTTACATCTTACCTAGACGACCATAGGTGACATAACCTCAATCCTGAGTGCTTTGGGAACTCTTGCCTTTGAGGGCGGTCCATTGATTAGTATGGGTGAGAGTGGCCAGATTGCCAACTCAACATGCCTACCTTTTTGGAGATTTGTCTGATTTAGAAGCTGAGAACTCAGTTACACAAGATGGAATTCACTCATTCCCCGAAGCAGGGGTAAGTAGATAGATTGCTCCCTTAAGGGCTAATTCCGAGGCTTGAACATAGTGGCCACAACTTCTCTTGGAAGAGAGGACTCATTCATAATAGAACTATCACTTATGTTCATTAGAGAGATCAATTGTACTTAAGGAGTTAGATGTAACTATAGGGGCATAACGGTTATTGACCCAGCTGTACTTACGAGTGATCTGTGAAGGGTTATCGCACCGTTGATTGGTTGATATGGACACAAAATATATATATAGTAAGAAGAGTGCAGCTATCGGTCTTTAGTCGAGTGCCTGGCAGTTAATAGATGGTGGATCCCATGTCTAAAGAGTTTAGTCAGTTATTCCCGTACCGTTGGAGCTTCAAGTTACAGGTCTATAAGGTCCCTTTGGTAGCTCAATGGATTCAAGTTGAGAATCAGTTCTTGGTGTTTATTTGAAATGTTCAAATTGACAAGTGAAAATTCGATTATATATCATATGATCGGTGTGATGTATGAGATACATCAAGTGGAGGATTAATGTAAATGAGATTTACATTAAGTACCATGAAATAGAAAAAGAACTAAGGTTTATATATTTCATGAGATGAAATATTAAAACTATAGGTTATAAATATAATATTGTAAGTTGATTATCATATATATTTATAATAATATTAATAATTGGATAATTATCTCTTTTTCTCTAATAACCAATTGAGTGTGAGGTTATTGGTGGTTTCATGATAACCGTGAGATAAAAGGAAAAATATTTTCCTAATTTTAGTAGTTGTTATGAGAGTTGCTATTTTCAGAAACTCACTCACGGTTTGCTATCAAGTGAATAGGATTCACTAAACGATAGTTGAAGAGAGACTAAATGATCGTGGAGTGACACTACACGATAGTTCACTCAACTGATTGTAGCTAAATGATCACAGAGCATTTGCTACATGATCGCGGAGCATTTGCTAAACGATTGGGCTCTATACGATAAATTGTTGTCATCCCTCACTTGCTTAATCATTTACACGATTGTTATTCCTCCGGTCTCTTCCTCTAACCAAGTCCACACAAAGCTCACACTTATGGATTCTCACACCGAGAATACCAAGGTAGCCATTATGGTGATATCTTATTCAACTGGACTAAGGTCGAGGTTTTGGAGGCCATTCCATTAGTTCATGGTTGCTGTTTGATCGTGCTGTGTTGTGGTCGCTATGTTCAAGCATTCGTATGTAGTAGTCTTGGAGATTGAACGAGCATTCGTGATGAAGGGAGTTTGAAGATGAGTCTTCAAAGGTATGTTTAATCTTTCCCTTGATTATCTGATAAAGCATGCTGCAATTTCGTATTGTGCACGATCGATTAGCTTCCGTTTCTTGATTGTAATTTTGTATGTTCAAATATGAATGAAATTTGGAACGATCATCCCGTTGCTCATGGAAGTCCTCATATCTGATTTTCGTCACTATCTTCCTCAATCCAAGATCATACAAAGCCCACAACTCCTGGATTCTCACACGAGAATACCAAGGTAACACTTGTGGTGGTGTTCTAACTCAGTTCATGAATCGGGTTGGACTCGATTGGGTTTGAGGAGCATTCAGACGATCGTTGTGTTTGTGTTCGTGCTGTTGGCTGTTATGGTCGTTGCGTTCGAGTACTTCGTTGGATGCATTGGATATTGATCGAGGGATTTTTGAAGAATGGTTCTTTAAAGGTACGCATACTGATTTTTGAAGAATGGTTCTTTAAAGGTACACATACTTTATCCCTTGAATCTCTTATAGCATGTTGTAATTTCTGTATATTTGCATTATCTATTAGTTTCCTGTTAGACTGTAATTGGTTATGTTCAATCTGAATGGAATTTGAAACAATCCACTTCTACTGCTCATGGAGATCTCTGTTTGTGATTTCCTACATCCACGCCACCCACAAAGAGCAAGACTTAACCAACAGAAGCCAAAGAAGCTTTATAATAGCTGTCTGGTTCCACGACACCAGATGCTTAATGCCCAACCCCCCCTTCCCCCTCTCCCCCACCCTTTGGTAAGAAAACCTCATCCCAAACAACCCATGCACCATCACGACCTTCCACCCTGCCCATCCACAAATAAGCCTATAGAAGACGAGCAACCTCATTAGAGACATAAGTAAGCAAAACAAAGATGTTGGACCAGAACACCTGAAATCACTGAAGAACAGACTTCACTAACTGTAACCTCCCAGCAAACGAAAGTGAATGGGCCGCCCAACTCCTAATACGAGCAATAATCCTCTGGATCAATGAGGTGCAATCCACAGCCTTAAGATGACCAGCCAACAACGGTAACCCCAGAGATACCTGACAAGCAGAGAACCAAGAGAAAACCCCATAAATGTAGCAAGCTCTTTAGCCTCAACAAAATCCACTCACGCTACAAACATAGAGCTTTTTCCCACATTTGCAACTAGCCCTGACATCTCCATAAAATCTACTAATAACGGGCAGAAATGCACGTTATTATAGTGCTAAGTTATTAAACAATGAAGGTTTGCATTGATAAAATATGTTAGAATGCATCCAAAAAGCATTAAGTTCATAACATTGCGGTCGCGTGCATCCATCGTATAGAAACAGTTAATTTTTGTATTTTTATGTAGAATATGCATTGACGCAAGGCAGAAAGCACGATCACAAGAAATCAACGGACGATCACAACATTACCACAAGGCTTTGCGGTGATTTGTGCTCGCAAACATCTGCTCAAGAAAGATTTCTGCATAGAGCCGGCACAACTTGCTGGACACATCTGGGTGAAAGGCATAATTAATCACGATGGGACAGAAAGCTGATGACGGTCGAATCCGAATTAAGTTGACAAGTTGCTAATGATAACAAGTATACTCAGCTTTTCGTGAAAAATATTCGGCACATCAATTAGAGAATTAAAGTCATCCTATCTGTGCAATCATAAGAGAGAAGCCGCCTTTCACCTCAAAGCTCTATAAATACCGAAGGCATCCTTCAGAAAAGGGATTCGTTTCTTTTTGTTCATAGTTTAGCCTTGTCCATAGTTTTTCTTTTTATTTTAAGGCAGAGCGAGAGAAGGGAAGAGACGCAGAAAGATCGCTCAGGGCAACTTGAGAGAGAACCCGAAGGCGTAGAAAGGAGAGAGCGGGCCGACTCTCGCGAGAGCGAGACTATCTTTTGAACAAGAGTAGAAAAGACAGTGTAAAAGCCTGGGAAGCAAGAGATTGCTACCAGGCTCTTTATTCTCTTCTTGCATTGTTATTTAATATTTCAACTTTATATTTATACAATGGAAGTTCTTATTCTACATCTGTTCACTCTCTTAGCACGCATGAGTAGCTAAACTTATCGAATGGGTTGAGAAGAACTAAGCTAACATGACCTAGGATCTTCATCGCATGCGATTATTTTGTTTTATGCTGTGCCCAACACCCCTTTAGAGCTACTCGAGAGAGAGTCTAAAGAAAGAACCTAAGACTTGAGAGAGCTAGGTTAGAATCTAGACTCGAGAGAGCAAGATTAGATCTGCATAAACAAGAGATAGGGACTTAGAGATAAGCTCTGTTTGCCAACCTGCATCGCATGCACCCTAGAGATAGGTATGATATTATGTGGTCACCTTATTTGTGTGTGTGTCATTTTGTCATCGCATAAATACGAATAGAGGCTTATGTGTAGGTCCTATAGACTCATCGCATATATCGCATGCATTCTAGCATTAGAAGTCGTAGCATTCGCGTCGAGAGATGGTTTACTATTGTATGTGTGTTGCATGATCACATAGCATGAACGTATCCTAGGAAGTGTTAGCTGAATCCTTTCTCAACCCATTCACCGCATACTCATCGATCTTTCGTTTTATCAATTCTTTTCGAAATGCCGCATTTGTTTATTTTATTACTGCAAACAACAACACCAAACAACTATTTGAATTACCGGTTTCCGCAAAGTCTTCCTGAAAATTACCACCGCAAACTGTTTTCCCAAGTCCCTGAGTTCGACCCTGGACTTACCAGGAAACTCAGTGGGGTTTATACTTGGATTCCACTGAGAAAGCATGATTGCTCAGCGCATTTCATCACCACATTTCATTCCACATTTTCACCTTATAAAATAACGCATTAAGTTTTTGGCACCATTGCTAGGGACTTCGGCAAATCAGCGTGTTAAAGGTAATTTTTTTTTTATTTCTTTGCAGCTTTCAATCTCTGGCGAATTACAAATGCAGATCACAAAAGGATGTGAAGCCGAGGTTGATCAGATGTGTTCTCCTCCTCCAGAAATTTGACATAGAAATAATTGATCATAAGGGGGTGGAGAACCAAGTTGCGGATCACTTATCCAGATTGGAAAACCCAAAGGTTGACCGCAACCAATCAGAAGTGAGTGCAGTGTTCCCAGACGAGCAGCTGTTCCATATTGAAGAATTACCATGGTATGCTGACATAGTCAACTATCTGGTTTGTGAGCAATTCTCAGAGGATTATATTGACCACCAGAAGAGGAGGCTCAAGTACGAATGCAGATCACAGTTTTAGGACGAGCCAAATCTGTATAAAAAGGGGGCAGACTAGATTCTGCGACTATGCATACCAAATGTTGCTCAATAATGTATATTATCACAATGTCATGACTCACCATATGGTGAGCACTTTGGAGAACAGCGCACTACAGCTAAAGTATTACAGAGTGGATTCTACTGGCCAACATTGTTTAAGGATGCAGCTGACTACATGATGAAGTGTGATTGGTGCCAACACACTGGTAATATTTCATGGAAACATGCAATGCCTATGAACACCATCTTGGAACTTGAGTTGTTTGACGTATAGGGTATCGACTTCATGGGACCATTCCCTCCATCGAATGGCAAAAATTATAATTTTTTAGCCATCGACTATGTATCCAAGTGGGTAGAAGCTGTGGCATGCGCTGCAAGTGATGCGGCGGTAGTCTCTAAATTCCTGAAGAAAAACATTTTCACTCGTTTTGGCACCCCACGTGCCATAATAAGTGATGAAGGGTCCCACTTTGTCAATCATATTCTCAGGCCAAGGTGTCCAACCGGGAGATCAAGCTAATATTTGAGAAGGTAGTAAGGCCTTCGCGAAAGGATTGGGCAACAAAGCTCGACGATGCGTTGTGGGCATACCGAACTGCATTTAAGACATCCATAGGTATGTCCCCATATACGTTGGTATTTGATAAGGCATGTCATTTGCCTCTGGAGCTGGAATACAAAGCATTGTGGGCAATGAAGAAGCTAAACTTTGACTTGAAGAAAGTAGAAGAAGCGAGAAAACTTCAACTGGTCGAGCTGGAGGAATAGAGGATTGCATATGAGAACGCAAAGATCTATAAAGAGCACGCAAAGCGCTGACATGTCAAAACACATATGCGGCAAGAACCTCCAAGTCGGGCAAAGGGTCTTACTATTCAACTCACGACTATGGCTCTTCCCTGGGAAATTAAAGTCACGTTGATTCGAACCATTCATAGTTAGAGAGGTATTTCCGCATGGCACGGTCGAATTATCTAATGATGACGGAACCAACATATTCAAAGTTAATGGGCAGCGAGTAAAAGTATATCACGGAGAAGGCTGGCATCGCCAAGTCGACTCTGTGGAATTGAGAGACTCTGAATAAGAAAGAAGTAGGTGGTCCCTACGCTATCAGACGATCGAAATTCATCAGGGACCCAAGTTTTGGAATCATGAAATCTTCAACTTTTCTTTACTCAGTATTTTCATTTCATTATATTTTTAGTTCTCTACAAAAAAAAATAACAATAATAAAAAACTAAAAAATAATAAAAATACGATCGTGCTGAACGATTGCGAAAAAAGATTTTGTTTTGTTTAAAATCATTTGACCCTCTCGATGTTTTTCTTGCAAACGATCGAGGCGAACAATTGCGAAGGCGCCACACGAAGACACAACTACTTCATTCCGTCACTGCAATCCAAAAAAAAGAAGATCGCCGCAAAGCAGGATGCGTCAACAAACAATGCAGGCGATAGCACAAATTTGGGGGTTGTATTCTTCCTTGACTTTATTTCAAATTCTGCATTATCGCATCACATTTTAATTTTGATAAAATATGTTAGAATGCGTCCAAAAAGCATTAAGTTCATAGCATTGCGGTCGCATGCATCCATGGCATAGAAACAGTTAATTTTTGTATTTTTATGCAGAATATGCATTAACGCAAGGCAGAAAGCACGATCACAATAAATCAACGAACAAGTGCAGCATTACCGCAAGGCTTTGCAGTGATTTGTGCTAAAAAACATCTGCTCAAGAAGGATTGCCGCATAGAGCCAACGCAACTTGGTGGACGCATCTAGGTGAAAGGCATAATTAATCACAATGGGACAGAAAGCTGATGATGGTCGAATCCGAATTAAGTTGACAAGCCGCTAATGATAACAAGTACACTCAGCTTTTCAGTGACAAATATTTGGCGTATCAGTCAGAAAATTAAAGCCATCCCATCTGTGCAATCATAAGAGAGAAGCCACCTTTCACCCCAAAACTCTATAAATACCAAAGGCATCCTTAAAAAAAGAGGTTCGGTTCTTTTTGTTCATAGTTCAGCTTTGTCCATAGTTTTCCTTTTTATTTTAAGGCAGAGCGAGAGAAGAGAAGAGACGCCGGAAGATCGCTCAGGGCAACTCGAGAGAGAACCCGAAGGTGTAGAAAGCAGAGAGCGGGCCATCTTTTGAACAAAAGTAGAAAAGATAGTGTAAAAGCCTGGGAAGCAACAGATTGCTACCAGGCTCTTTATTCTCTTCTTGCATTATTGTTTAATATTTCAAATTTATATTTATACAATGGAAGTTCTTATTCTACATCTGTTCACTCTCTTAGCACGCATTAGTAGCTAAACTTATCGAATGGGTTGAGAAGAACTAAGCTAACACGACCTAGGATCTTCATCGCATGTGATTATCTTGTTTTACGCTGTGCCCAACACCCCTTTAGAGCTACTCGAGAGAGAGTCTAAAGAAAGAACCTAAGACTTTAGAGAACTAGGTTAGAGTCTAGACTCGAGAGAGCAAGATTAGAACTGCATAAACAAGAGATAGGGACTTAGAGATAAGCTCTGTTTGCCAACCTGCATCGCATGCACCCTAGAGATAAGTATGATATTATATGGTTGCCTTATTTGTGTGTGTGTCATTTTGTCATCGCATAAATAAGAATAAAGGCTTATGTGTAGGTTCTATAGACTCATCGCATATATCGCATGCGTTCTAGCATTAGAAGCTGTAGCATTCGCGTTGAGAGATGGTTTACTATTGTATGTATGTTGCATGATCGCATAACATGAACGCATCATAGGAAGTGTTAGCCAAATCCTTTCTCAACCTATTCACAACATACTCATCGCATCTTCCGTTTTATCAACTCTTTTCGAAAATTCGCCGCATTTGTTTATTTTTATTACCACAAACAACAACACCAAACAACTATTTGAATTACCGGTTACCGCAAAGTCTTCCTGAAAATTACCGCCGCAAACTATTTTCCCAAGTCCCTGAGTTCGACCCTGGACTTACTAGGAAACTCAGTGGGGTTTATACTTCGATTCCATTGAGAAAGCTTGATTGCTCAATGCATTTCATCACCGCATTTCATTCCACATTTTCACCTCATAAAATAACGCATCATCTGCTAGAACACTCCTCACGATATCCAAAGAACCCTGGTTAGCCGCACAGAAAATCATGAGAGCATCAGCAAAAGCCAAATGAGTCAGGCCAACATGCTCACAACGGTCATGGAACCTAAACCACACAGGAGGCTTATTCAGCAACCTCGAAAGAACTTCCATAACCTTCACAAACAGATAGGGAGATAACGAATCATCACAGAGAAAAAAGAAGACGTGATACAAGCCCGCACCCAACTAACAAACTGTACAGGAGTACCAATAGGCAGAAGAACTCCAAACAGAAAATCCCAGTTCACTGAATCATAAGCCTTTTGGAGATCCACCTTCAACACAAACCGCAGTTTCCCCTTGTTTAACCGATAACCCCCCACAAGCTCCTGACACAAAAGAATGTTATCAGCAATAGACCTATCAAGCACAAAAGCGGACTGGTTACCACTAATGAATGTTGGAAGCCACACTCATAACCTCTCTACCAGAACTTTCGAAATACACTTATACACCACATTACAATAGGAGGTAGGCCGAAAGTTCTCTATATGCTCAACACCAGCTTGCTTAGGAATAAACGTGATAGTAGTGACATTAACTCCACAAGGAAGGTAACACGACTCAAAAAAATTCATAAATGCATCACAAAAGTCATCACCAACTACACTCCACGTACATTTATAAAAATCCACTAAGAACTCTCTAGGGCATGGGGCCTTCCCAAGCTTCATAGAAAATAAAGCCCTCTGAACTCCTCCCTAATCACTGGACGACTAAGAGCCTCTACACACTCCCCAGGCCACCTGAATTGCACATTATCCCCAATCCGAGAAGTAAGGTACCTATACCCCACAGACTGAGACCCCAAACTACCACGGAAGAAATCTACAGCCACTCCCGCCACTCACTCATGAGAAGACTACCGAACGCCCTCAAAATAAACAACTGAGAGCAAACCACTCCTACTACACCGAGAACGAACGAAGTGATGAAAAAACGTTGAATTCTGATCACCCAACTCCAACCATTTCACCAGGGATTTCTGCCTAAGAGATGCCTCCTCCAATCTAGTCGCCGACCAGAACACCTCAGTGGCTCGGACAGCCTCCAAATATAAATGACTCCGAGGAGGGATCCCTCTCAACTGTTACCTGAGCAGCCTCTATAAAATTTCTAGCCACCTACACCTCATCAGACAACAAAGAGAGTCGCCTTCCAAAAGAAGCATGCAAAACCGGGTTCAAATCCCTCAGATTCCTCAAGAAAGTTACCATAGGGGAAACCTCCAAACGCCTTCTCTACACAACTGAAACAACATCTATAAAATCATCAGACTACCCAATGGCTAAAATAACGGAACAAGGGCGGAGGACAACTCCTCACCTCACCCTCGAAACCAGAAGAGGACTATGTCAGAAATCCCCTACGAACCAACTCTAAACTCCAAGTAAGGATAATACACCATCCAAGCCTCATTAACCACACAACGATCCAAACGACGTAAGAGACCATTCCCCTAAACTTTACTAGTCCAAGTTAACCGGTTCCCCAGCACACTCAGCTCAACCAGATTTGCGACAACAAAGCCCTATCAAATTCCTCCTTCTCTCCCAAACTATGACAACCACCATAAGCCTCCGAACTATTACGTATAGCATTAAAATCACCCATAACAATACCAGGACACATCCAAGTAGCACATACATTAACCAAACTACACCACAATTTATTCCTATCCCTCACCAAATTAGAAGCATAGATCACACCTACATGAACACGAACATTAGATGCAATATCCACCAAGGACCAAAAAAACCTGATCCTCACTGACATCCGGGATGAAATCATAAACACTCCTCCGCCATAACACCCAAATCCTCCCAACTCCATTCAAATTGTAGTTACACACACAGCCCTAAATCTCCCCAAACCTACCAAATACCACATCAAAGTTCTCCTGCCTAACCCGAGTCTCAAACAAACAACAAAAACTAACAGACGAAGAACAAAAAAAATCCGCCACAACCCTACATTTGATAAGATCATTCAACCCCTTAGCATTCCATGAACACCAGTTCATGATAACAACAAGGAATCACACCTACTACCTCCCACAGGGCTCTTGCCCGTACTCCCAAAAATCGCATCCATAACAAGCAACGATCAGGGTTTGACTGTACTATAGCCAGCGCTAGCAAATCACTCCCCTCATCACTCAAAATGTCAAACTGATTACGCTCAACAACATGCTTCATAAACCCTGTAATCCTAGGGGAACCACAAACTATTCTACTACCCAAGGGTGACGAACCCGGAGATCCACCACCACTCCACTCCTAACAATTTCCTTCTCACGTCACCTACGACTAACCAATTTGAACTCACCATCACACCCTCCACTACCATTCACCACCATAAGAGTAGCAACTCTCCCTACATCAGCTCCACCAGATCCCCCATTACCCATGCCACCTTTCCAACCAACTCCCCCGAACCACACTCATTAACCACCACAATACTTAAATCCTAAACCTTTGACACACTCTACTTATCACACATAGCGACAGTATGTCCAAACGAACTATAACATCCACACTTACATGGTTTCCACTCATAGTCACTAGAACAATAAACTCCTGACCCCGCATACGAACAGTAATCATAGAGGGCATCAACGATTCCCCATCCACCTCTACACAAACTCTAGCAAACGATAAACGGCGCCTCTCTCTTGTTGTGACATCAAAAGAAACATGTGTACCCACAACACTAGCCAACACTGCTAAACCCTTATCCGTCCATAACTCCTAGGGAACACGTTCCAATTTAACCCAGATTGGAACAGAATCAAAGAAGAATCAAAGACAAAAGTTTCAGGGATGATACTTGGTGACCATTGTCACAGTAAGATAGGTTTGTCACCCAAGTACCACGGACCAATTTCAAACACCCAGTCCCGAGACTCAGATTTGAGGAATTTAAAAATAATAAAGTTGTTGTCCAGCAAAGTAATGGTGGGCATCTCTACACATCCCCAAATTCTCTTAATAAGCCGATAAATCACATAATACGGTAGTTCGCATCCCACTAAAGATTTGTCCCACATACTGATTCCCGCATCAAGAACATCCTCACAAGGTTCAATAACAACTCTATCATCCTCAACCAACAGAGGGGTAAATTCGAGGTTCCCTTTCAAATTCGAGCCAAATAGGGCCGACCACGGTTTTCTCCCCATCGGACCAAAATTTCCCTCACCCAAACCTGCCTCATTTCTACCAAATCGAGAATTCAGCCTAGCTGATTCAGAAGATGACTCCCCTACCAAATCGAAATGATGGGAACAACCCAACTCACATCAGCCTCGACCCTTCCCACCTCTCCCAACCCAGCCCGCCAACCCTCCTCAAGTCCACAACCCTTCAACCCACCCTGCACATCTCCTAAACCTCCCAACCCAACCCGCCTACCATCAGGCCCACGACTCGGCCCACCTTTTGAATCCAAATCTCCCAGCACCAACCTCTCACCAATCTCCCCCTCCTTAAGCCCAACCCCGACAAAAACCTCCTTCATGTGGCCCGACCCTTCCCTCTGGCCCACAATGCTGCCTACATTCCCCATCCAGCCCCCCCTTGTCCCCCACTCCACCAGACCCAGAAAGTCCCCCCTCCTTCAAGTGGGCCTCTAGCAAAAGCCCATTAACCTCACCTGAGCTCAACCCACTCTTCATCACACCCAGCTCGGTTCCCCCAACAACCCTAATAGCCCCAGCCCCAAAACCAAACCTGCCCGGATCACCCCAAACTCGGTTTGCACCCATTAGTTCTAGTGTTGATGCCACCTTTGTCTTCAACCTCACCAAACCCCTATCTCTGGCACCACTTCCACGAATCTTACCCTCCTCCAAATGGTCCGCTTGCTCTAAAAGGGTCTTTAAACCCTCCAACTCCGAGCACAACCCAACCTTCTCAGCAACAATTGGCTCACTCTCAGGCTTCATAACACGGTATGGTTGCCTCAACACTTGCGAACCATTCTTCTCCTTCAGCCTTAATGGTGACAGTTTACGCACCATTGATTAAGCACACAGAACAAATTAGAAACCCAAATCCAGGTGCAATCGAGTCACACCCAAAGTAAAACCACCAGATCCAAGTGCTCAAAAACCCAAATTGAAACCTGATCAGCGGACGACCCAAAGCCAAATCCAAACCAAATACAGGTGCGCGAAGCTGTAGGTAGCAGCAAACAGATCTGGATCAGACGCCAAACGTGAAGACGACCAGGTTTGGACGTGCAGACGGTTGACGGATCTGAAGCTTCACAACCAAGCAAGACGGTTGGCGGCGCGCTTCACGACCGAGCGAGACGGACGGTGAGGCTTCACAGTCGACAGCGTCCGACGGTGAAAAGACGATCAGCTACTCCCCACGCGACGGCTAGGGCGGGAGAACCAAGCGTCTTCCCATTAACCAAGTTCTTTTTTTCTTCTAATCATTTTAAATTATTTCATGCCTCTAATTTGGGAACAAATAAATATTGAGATCAGATTCTGACTCTCTTTCAACTATGAGATCCAAACTTGCAATTTAATATTTTTATTTATTTTGTTAAAATAAATTGGTAAAGTGGTTTACTGTTTATACAAGCAACCAGAAAGATAAGCCAGTCCTGGAACCTGCAGAAACATGGAGGAAGAAGAAGCAGAGCCTCATGTTCTGATGTTCCCCTTCCCAGCCTTAGGCCATGTCAATCCGATGCTCAAACTCGCCGAACTTCTTTCCCTCTCCGGCCTCCGAGTCACCTTCCTCAACATCCACACTATCCACCAACGCCTAATTCTTCACACAAACCTCCATTCTCGTTTCTCTCGCTTTCCCAAATTCCGATTTCATACCATCACCGACGGCCTTCCCCCGGCCTATATCGGCAGCTTAACGAAGCTATCTGTCTTGACTCAGAGCATGGAAGCCGTAACCAAGCCCCTTCTCAGACAGATGCTGCTGTCCGGTGAACTGGGTCCGATCCCAACCTGCATAATTCTTGATGGGTTTTTCAGTTTCATGGTTGATTCCAACGCCAAGCCTCGAATTCCCGTTCTCTGTTTCCGTACCGTTAGTGCTTGTTCTTTCTGGGCTTATTCGTCCATTCCCAAACTCATTGAAGAGGGGCAGCTCCCTGTTAGAGGTAAATCAATCGACAATCGATTTTCTAATTTTTCAAATTTCCTCCCAATCTGAATAAAATTTGATTTCCGTTGAAATACAGGAGAAGAAGACATGGATAGAATGATTGAAGGAGTGGATGGAATGGAAAATGTTCTCCGATGCAGAGATCTTCCGAGCTTCAGCCGAGTGGGGGAACAAACGGAACCAATCCTTCAATACTGCGTGGACCAAACAATACAAAGCTCTAAAACTCAATCTCTGATATTGAATACGTTTGAGGAATTGGAAGGACCGATTCTGTCATGCCTTCGAAAGCGATGCCGAAATATCTACACAATTGGGCCTCTCAACGCTCACCTGAAATCCAGACTTCCCGGCGAAAAGTCTCCGCCGGAATTAGAGTCTTCCAATGGCTATCGGGAGGTGGATCGGAGCTGCCTGGCGTGGCTCGACGCTCAGCCTTCGAAATCGGTCGTGTATGTTAGCTTTGGCAGTGTTACAGTCATAGGGGATGACCAATTTCGGGAGTTTTGGCATGGATTGGTGGATAGTGGGAAGCGGTTTCTGTGGGTTGTGCGGCCTGATTTGGTGGCCGGAAAAGATGAGGAAGATGGGGTTCCGGCGGAGTTGGAGGAGGGGACAAGGGAAAGAGGGTGTATGGTCGGTTGGGCGCCACAAGAGGAAGTGTTGGCTCATGAAGCCATTGGAGGGTTTTTGACTCACAATGGATGGAATTCAACATTAGAGGGAATAGTCGCTGGAGTGCCGATGATCTGTTGGCCTCAATTTGCCGACCAGCTGACGAACAGCCGATTCGTGAGCGAGGTATGGAAGATTGGTTTGGATATGAAGGATGTTTGCGATAGAAAGACAGTAGCGAAGATGGTGAATGATGTGATGGAAAATAGGAGAAATGAATTGATGGGTTCTGTTCTTAAGACTGCAAAATTGGCTCTTACAAGTGTGGAAGAAGGTGGATCGTCTTACTGTGATTTAGAGCGGATGATTAACGATATTCAATTGCTTCGTCAGCAGAGACAAGTCATTGATTAAACATTTCATTTCTCTGTATGTTTTAAGCTATGTAATATATTGTGCGCAGTTGATAGTTGGATATGCAAACATAATTAATAAAGGAAGTCATACGCTTTCACTACATTAGTAGAAGAAAATAGAAACCCAACCAAAGTGGGATTTGTAGAAACATTCAACAAAAACTTAAAACCATAGGAGATTTACAGAACATTATTACAGGGTAGACAGACACAGAGAAGAACAGAGGTTAACAGAAAACTTTAACCAGAGATTTCAATGGATTTGATGTCAGGCTTCTTCTGTTCCACTTTTGGTACTGTCACAGTGAGAAGTCCATTCTCCATACTGGCTTTCACCTCTTCAACTTTAGCATTTTCAGGCAGCCTAAATCTCCTCATGAACTTCCCACTGCTTCGTTCAATTCTATGCCATTTATCGTTCTTCTCTTCCTGTTCTTTGCTTCTCTCTCCACTGATCTGCAAAACTCTGCCTTCTTCAACCTCAACTTTGACTTCCTGTTTGTTGATTCCAGGGAGATCGGCAGTGAAGATGTGGGCATGTGGGGTTTCCTTCCAGTCGATGCGAGTGTTGGCAAAAGCAGAGGTTTCACGAGCAGAGGAAGGAACATTAGCCAACGAATTTGAGAATGAAAATCCATCGAATGGATCCCAAACGTCTAATGAAAAGGGGTCGAAGATGTTGCTCTTGCGACCACCGAAAAAGCTTGGAATCAGTGACATGGTGTTCTTGATTCTTGAAAGCTTGTGAAAAGAGTGCAACAATGTGGATCGTGAAATGAAATTTGTTTGTTGTTTGCTTTGCTGCTGATGGTGAAGAATCACACTGAAGGTGGTTTAAATAGAACGGTAGAGAGAATTAGATATTTCGCCACTTTTCTGGTGTTTTCGTTCCTTTTTATCAGAAGTTGGTGGAAGAGTGAGAACTTGTAGAAACTTCCATATTGTTCTCTAACCCTCTGGACCATGGAATTTCAAATTCCCATTTTTGTCCTTAAAAACTCAATTTCTTTTTTTCTCGAGTTAATTAGGTTTATAGGATTAATTTTTATTTTAATTAGGTAAAAAGGATACTTTTAAACTTAGTTAGGTAAATGGGGTTATTTTTTTTGTCCTCATCCGAATGTATCTCTTGATTTTGAAATATTATATTATTTTTTTCAATTCATTAAAAAAAAATGTCTAAATGCATCTGTTCAATAGATACATTAGGTGGGTTAGAAAAAGTAGAGTTGTCAAGTCAGTCTGAATGCGTCTGTTCAATATATTTTATTATTTCTTTTTTGTCTTCTTCCCCTTCAATTCCAACTTAAAATCCCTAAACAAACCTTCATTTCTTCATCTTCTTCCTTTACAAACAACAACCACCCGATCATCCATCATCTTATCTTCTTCCCTTCATTTTTTTACCTTCTTCCTTTATTTTCAAACACCGAAGATCATCTTCTGCCTTCATTTTCAAACACCGAAGAATCAATCTTTCATCTTCATATTTTCTCCCCATATTTTCTTCTCATTTCAAATTTAACAACCATCGCAATTTCCACCTTCATATTATTAATTTATTTCAGTGCAATATTTTATTTGGTAAGTTTATATATTTTTGTTATTTAACAAAAAATTAAGTTTTTGATAATTTTTACTGATTTTTTAATGTTTTTGTTTACGGTGGATATTATATTGAAGAAAAGTTCTACAAACCATCATTCAAAGTTTTTTTTGGTAAAGTGCAATATTTTTCTTTTAATAAGTTGATATATTTCTTTATAGTGGGTTAATTTCTTTTATATTGATTCTCATAATTTTTTTTATATTGGTTTAATTTCATAGTTTTTCATAAGAAAGAATTACATGTTATTAATATTGTATAATATATGTTCAGGTTAACTATTAAAAATAGGTTATTAGACTTCTAAATGGTTCTAGATTTTTTTAAAAATTCACTAAGTCAATGACATAATAAATTCAAAATCAAATGTACTAACGGTTTAATTGAAAAAATAAGGTACTTTACAATGATAATTAGACAAAAATGCACTTTTAAAACTATTTAGATAAATAGGGCATTATTTTTGTCCATATTGAAATGCTTAGCTTTGAAAGACGCATTCAACAAAATTTTACATTTGAAATCATTAATAATTTCTTTTTCTCTTATATTTGAGCATCATACATAAGAGAAAAAAAAATCACATTTTCCATATCTTTTAACATCACATGTAAAATGAGAGATTTTTTTACAAGAAAAAAAATCACATTTTCTCTTTATTTTTAGTGAAAATAATCTAACTCAAATTTTTAAAAACCAAAATTTACCTTTAATTCACGTTTAAAGAAAAAAAAATATAATGTTATCAAAAAATCTATCCTTCACATAAAATACCTATATATATCTATCACACGTAAAAAGAAAAAGGTTTGCAATTAGGAGCATAATCAAACATCTTTTTTTATTTTGCCAAAATTTTAAAATTTATTAGTAGTTTTAAATGTAAAATTAAGAATATATTCCTAATGGAAAAAATAATGATATTACTTTATTTTGTGGAGAAAAGAAAAGAAAAACTAAAACCAATGATATAACTTTTTTATAAAAACAATTAAAGAATGAAAATGAAACCTAAAAAGAGGTATTTAAATAAGAATATAAAGTTAATAGTGGTATTAGTGTATATTTCTATATTAAAATTTTTTTAATAGTGGATATTATTTCTTTATTTTATAGTGGATTAATTGGAGAAACATTGATATTTTATTTTATAATGGATTAATTGGAGAAACATTGATATTTTATTTTATAATGGATTAATTGGAGAAACATTGATGTTTTATTTTATAATGGATTAATTGGAGAATTTATTTTATATTGGATTATTTGGAGAATTTATTTTATAGTAGGTTAATTGGACGTTTTATTTCTCAAATGAAACAAAAATGTAAAATGTTCATGATTTTGTATTGCTTTTTTTTTTTTTTTGGTTTACCGTGGCTATTATTTCGAAAAACTCTACAATCAAGTCATTCAAAGGTTATGTATATAGTTATTTACTATTATTTGGAATGATGTATTGATTATTGATTATTGAATGTTTGGATGTTAATGTTAGTATTATTGTTGTTGTTATGTTTACCGTTTATCTAGTCAATTTATTTTGGATTATTCACCTTAATATTGTAAATTTTATGATGATTAAAAAACAAAGATTCATGTCAATATAAAAGAATATTTATCATTGATTCATGATCAAATGATGATGCATGTCTTTAGTAACAATATTTATCATGATTTTGTACCTATTTTTTTATTATTATTTTGTTTGAAGGTGGATATTATTTTAAAAAAGCATTTCTTTTTTTTTTTTAAAAAAAAAAAACATTATTTTTTTAAAATCGGAATAACACCTACTTATTTATCATGATTTTGTACCCATTTTTTTTAATTATTATTCTGTGTGAAGGTGGATATTATTTTAAAAGAAAAAGCATTCCTTTATAAAAAATAGGAATAACACATACTTATTTATCATGATTTTGTACCTATTTGTTTATTATGGTTTTGTACATATTTTTTATATTATTATTTTCCATTTTCGACCCATTGTTTGAAACGAATACAACCAAAAAGTTAAATATTTTTTTAATATAGTTGGCCTAATTAAATGAAAAAAATGAAAATCTATTATATGTTTTAAATGGTCAAATTAAAATTTCATTTTGAGTGTAATTTTTTTTAATATAGTTGGCCGAATATATACTTACATATATTACGATAAATATCAAATTGCATTGCCCAAACTACAATGGACGTTGTTAAATTTTTATGTTATATGCATGGAAACATTGCTAATGGGCCAAACGAGATAGAATATGATAGTCAACCATCTCTTCGTATAAACATGCATCGTCAAGTTAACTTCAACACATTAATCGATGGATTATGTGATGCATTATCCATGAATAAAGATGATGGGGGTAGAGGTAATATTTAGATATGGTAGTTATGTAGTAGGATCTACTTTCTATATTCCTATCTCATTACGAAATGAAGTTGATGTACGGTTCATGATGAGCAACGCTCCATACCCTCCAAATAGAGTTGAACTGTATATATCCCAACCCAGTGTCCCAAGTCCAACCTCAACGAGAGTAGAAGTTGAAACTACTATTGAGTTGGAAAGTCATAATATGGAGGATGAGCATTGTGATCCAACTATTGCCATAAACGATGAAGAAGTTGAAATAGGCGATGATGATATCGATCTAGATCAACTACCTAAACGAAGTCCTTGAAACTTTTACTGAGATAGACCTAAACGACATGAACATTGTACCTGATTCGACAATGGAGGAAAAAAGTAATATGGGGTATGATTCATTACTTAAGGGGACCATATTCAATTCCAAATTGGATTTAAAAAATGCAGTGAAAAGCTATTCGATCATTCAACCAAAATTTTGAAGTCGTCGAGTCGAAAAAAACAGTATGGGATGTTAGGTGTAAAAGATATGGCAATAGGTGCACGTGGAGACTTCACACTGTCTGCCGTAAAAAAAACGGTAAATTTGAAATTACCCAATATAATGGCCTTTATTCCTGTGTGTGTGCAAGACTGAGTCAGGATCATAACCAATTGGGCTCAAATCTAATTGCGTCTAAGGTAAGCAGCATAGTTAAAAAAGAAAATTTGTCAGTTGTTGTCAAAACATTACAAGATATTATCTTGAAAAAGTATGGTTATTCTGTTAGTTATTGGAAAGTGTGGGACGAAAAAGAAAAGCAATTGCGAAGATATTCAGAGATTGGATCGAATCATACAATTTGCTGCCTAGATGGATGAATATCTTGTTGGATTGTATCATCATGCAGCGAGTTACAAGGATCATTAAGCACTCTAATTCATTAATTTTGGCAAAAACTAAAGCATGTTTTTGCAGAAATAAATGGGTTTCAAGTCATACCTTTGTTGAACCTTTGAAATTTCGATTTCTAGCTGCAAATCTCTCGGAATCTTGTTGTAGACCACTCCAAGATCTTCCCTACTAAGTACTCTAGATTGAGTTGTGGGACTCAACTGAAGCTTGAATTAAGGGAATTAGAAGAAGAACCCACAACAGCAACCCACTTTGAAGAACACCTTCTACAATCGAATTTTTCAGAAAAATTTTATCGATTGCCTTTATTCAAATTCACTCCAATCTCTTCAATATATTGTAGACCCTCATGCAAGGAAGATAGTTGCATGAGATGCAGCTCATGCTTGGAGTAATTGATGCTTGAAGATGTTGGGTTATGGATGAGCTACTTGAAGAAGATAATGGAAAATTCCAATTTTCTATTTTGTGTATTTTTCTTCTATTTCAACTTTTCAAAAATTGATTTCATAAATCAATTTATTTATAAAATTGAAAATATTATTAATTTTATAAGATTAATTTCATAAATTAATTTATCTAATAAAATTAATAAATAACTATTTAAACAATTGAAATAATTTTAGTTAATTTAATATCAAATATTAAATTACTTTTATACAATTTCACCTTCATATATTAAAATCATATTTAAATATTAATTTTTCAATTCCGTTTAATTCTAATTTGAACGTTTTAAATTAATTTATCACGTTACTCTAGAGGTAATCTATTTCCGAGCTAGTAGGGGGACCTCGTGAACCTACAGATCATGGGCTCTAATGATCCGAGATTAATCGGCTAAATTCATTAGTCCAAATTAACCCCCATTCGTTAACTAATGGGCCACTCCACTAAAGCCCATAATTGAACTCCCCTCACTATAGATATATTATGTCCACTCGATATAACCATGATTAGTAAGTTAACCCTTTACATGTTGTTCGTAATAATGGATGGGTCAAATCTCTGTTTTACCCCCGAAATTACCTCTTGTTCCTTAAGTCCCACTAATCATCTAATGAACAATTGATCTTTGATCCAATCAGCAAATCGAGTCCCTCTCAGGCCAATGAGAGGGTAGGGCCCCTTTTCAAGACTTAGAATCAGCACTTAAAGGGAACAACCTCTCTACTTACCCTAATTGGATAGGAGTGAATTCCGTCTTGTAGGGTTATGTCCCCAGCTATTCATCCAACCTTATCCACAAAATGAGAGGCTTATTGGGCAGTGTTGTGGGACTACTCTCACCTTTTGTAGATTAAAGGATAATGTCGAACAAACAGAAGTTAATAGTTAGCTCAAGATTAAGGTCAAGTTACCTAGGTCATCGCTTTAAAACAGCCAGTCTTAAATAGTAAACAACATTATAAAATAAGAGTGACTGATTTCGTGATCCGATCTTGTAAAAAACTCATTTGCACAGGACGACCCCACTCCTCATATCATAACATGTACGAATTAGGATCACTTTGTTTGTAGCACTTTACAACTCTTTGTAACAACTACAGAGTAGGCCGCATCCAATAGTGTTACCAGAATAAGACATCCAACCTTATTCATATACTATAGATCATTTTCGACTATTTACTCGAACCTGATCCACTTTTATGTCTCTACATAAAGTTCAAGTACCCATGTAATAGTCAAAGTACTTTTAGGTTTATTGGATTTGTCACAAGAAAAACATCTATTCAATAACAACTTATTGAATTTTAAGAATAAGTTCTATTGTTTACAAACCACGAGTTTTAGGACATAAAACCCAACATATCTTACAAATCATGAACCCCCATATAGTTATCCATTGGAGGCTAAATGAGGTGGATTGTGATGAAAGGATTGTCATGTTCAATAGCGTATCTTGGTCGTTTGGACTGGTTATTGAAGGTTTCAAGCATTATAGGCCGCTACTTCAAATTGATGGAACCCATTTGTATGGAAAGTATGAAGGAACATTATTGATAGCTACCTCAGTCGATGCAAATGGTCACGTCTATTCAATTGCATACGCTATTGTACCAGAGGAAAGTGCTGATTCATGGGGCTGGTTTTTTAGAAATTTATGGGATCATGTGGTGCATGGAAGGGAGGGAATGTGTCTAATTTTAAATAGACACAAAGACATTATATCTACCATCAGAAACCCTAACAACGGTTGGATAGGAGTACACCACAGATTCTGCTTGCGACATGTGGAGAGTAATTTTAACGACAGGTATAAAAATAGTCTATTGAAGAGTTTGGTGTATAGTGCAGGATCAAAATTTCAAGTTCGAAAGTTTAATGACTGTATGGTTGAACTTCAAACAGCAAATCCTAATTGCTTACGATATTTTTCTTCCATAGATCCTAAGCAGTGGACACAATCACATGATGGTGGTCATCGTTATGGATGGCTAACCACGAATGTGGCCAAAAGTACAAATGTTGTTCTGAAAGAAGCCAGAAAGCTACCCATCACTGCACTAGTCCAAGCAACATTCTATCGAATTATTGCTTATTTCGCTGCTTGTCGTGTAGAAATAGAGACTGTTCTTGAATCAGGAGAGTACCATAAGGTAAATTATTCACATCTTGGTTACCCACATTTTTATATTAACTGTAGAGGTATTCTAAGTAATTGTCGTATTTGTCATAGATATGTAGTAAATAAAAAACTCATTGGGAACAACGTGCAACTAAACATTCTGTTAACATATTTGACCATCGAACAGGGTTGTGCGACATCACCACCTCAATCAACCCAATAACACTAAAGGGTGGAACCACACACCAAATAAAATTGAGTGAAAGAACATGCACATGCAATAAGTGGCAGAGTTATGGAATCGCCTATTCTCACGTTATGGCTGCATGTAAAACCATTGGTTAGACTACTTTTACTACATTGAAGACTATTACAAAATTTCCACTTATCTGGCATGTTATCACCCCAATTCGAGCCAATCCCCGATAAAAAATGTTGGCCTGATCCTAACTTCCCCACTATTTATCTGGATGAATCACAAGTTAGAAAAGTTGGCAAATCGTGTACTTCTCGCATGAAAAACGAGATGGATTAGAGGGAACGTTACAAGACACGATGCACAATTTGCAGACAAGAAGGGCATAATAGATGGAATTGTCCCAATCGAGCTCGTCATGCGACTTAGTTATTTATTTGTAGTTGTCCTTATTGATTGTAACTTCTTTTACTTATTTATTTATTGACTCATTCTTGTAACTTTTTTTTGTAACTGGTAACAATGAAGGATGTATTCCTTATTGATTGACATTGTATTTATTGATTATAATCACATTGATTTTTAGTAAATATTTAAGTTAAATTTGAAGGAACTCTAAATAGAGAACCAGTGAGCGGAAGTGGATCGTTCCAGAGTCCATTGAGAAAGAACACAAACAATTACAGTCTAACGGAAGATATTATGCATAAACGATAAATAACAAGCATGTTTCTTTAATTAAACACAAAGGATCGAGTATATAAAACCTTTGAAGAACTTCTTCTTCTAGTATTCCCTCAATCAATTAACAACTCGTCCAAAGAATAACTCGAACGCAACGATTCGAACAACTAACAGCACGAACTAAAGAATCCTCGAAATCTTTCGAGTGCAACTCGATCCTCGACCCTCGAACGGAACAAGAACACCACCACAATAGTTGCCTTGGTATTCTCGGTGTGAGAATCCAGAAGTTATGGGCTCTGTATAACTTTGGATAGAGGAATGAAGTGTTGGGTTTTACCTAAAACTTATGGTATGTAAACAATGGAACTTATTCTGATAATTCAATAAAGGTGTTATTGAATAGATCTATTGCTTAAATAGAAATCCAATAAACCTAAAAGTCCCTTGACTATTGGATGAGTACTTGAACTTTATGTGGAGAAATAAAGGTCGATCAGGTTCAAGTAAATAGTTAAAATGATCTATAGTACATGGTCAAGGTTGGGTACTTTATTCTGATAACATTATTGGATACAACCTGCTCTGTAGTTGTTACAAGGAGTTGTAAAGTGCTACAAACGAAGTGATCCTAATTCGTTCTTGTTGGACATGAGGAGTGAGGGTGTCCTTGTGCAAAAGAGTTTGCACAAGATCGAACCACGAAATGAGTCACTCTTACTTTATAACGTTGTTTACTGTTTAAGACTAACTATTTCAAAGCGATGACCTAGGTAACTTTACTTGACCTTAATCCTGAGCTAACTATAAACTTCTGCTTATCTAGGATTGCCCTCAGATTTGCATAGGTGAGGGTTGGCTTAACAACGTTAGCTCAATATGACTGCCATTTCAGGGGTTAAGATTGGATAGATAGCTGGGGACATAGGTGCGAGAAGGAGTTCACTCCTACCCGCTTTAGGAATAGTAGAGAGGTTGTTCCCTTAAGTTCTGATTCTAGGGCTTGAACAAGGGATCCTGCCGGACTCGATTTTGTGATTGGATCACAAAACAATTGTTCATTAGGGGATCATTGGGGACTTAAGGAACAAGAGGTAATTTCGGGGGTAAAATAGAGATTTGACCCAGCCGTTATTGCGAACAACCTGTGAAGGTTAACTTACTAATCATGGTTATATCGAGTGGACATAATATATCTACAGTGAGGGGAGTTCAACTATGGGCTTTAGTGGAGTGACCTATTAGTTAACAAATGGGGGTTAGATTGGTCTAATGAGTTTAGCCGATTAATCTCGGATCGTTGGAGCCCATGATCTGTTGGTCTATGAGGTCCCCCTACTAGCTCGAAAATGGAATAGTTCTAGAGTAGTGTGATAAGTTAATTTGAAACGTTCAAATTAGAATCAAACGGAATTGGAGAAAATATATTTAAATATGATTTAAATATATGAAGATGATTTTGTGTAAAAATTAATTTAACATTAGATATTAAATTAATTAGAATTATTTAAATAATTATTTATTAATTTTATTATAAAATTAATTTATGAAATTAATTTGTAAAATTAATTTATGAAATTAATTTGTAAAATTAATAAATTTTGATTTTAGAAAGAAAATATGTTTTTAAAATCAAAATAGATTTTGGAAATTGAAAAATCACACAAACTTGAAAAAATGTTTTTCAAGTATCTTCGAAGTAGCTTACAAGGAACCCACCTTCTTCTTTGGTTTACTCCAAGCATGAGCTGCATCCCATGCAACACATCTATTTGCATGATAGTCTATAATATATAAAGAGATTGGAGTGAAGAAAATGAGGAAAAACCAATTGAATTTTTGCTTAAAAATTCGGATGAAAAAGGTGTTCTTCAATAGATTGGTTTAGTGAGCTTTCTCCATATTCCCTTTGATTCCAGCTTATTTTGAGTCCCATAACTCAATCTAGAGCACCAAGAGGATAGTAAGGAAGATCTTGTGGTGGTCTAAACAAGGATTCAAAGGATTTCGCAGCTAGAAATGAAGATTTCGTTGGTTTCGGCCAAGGTATGCTCTTGAAACCCATTAAACTCTGTTTTTAGCATATTTCTTTTCAACCAAAATTAATGAATTAAAATTCTTATGGATCCTGATTTCTTCCGCTGCATGATAGTGTCAGTCCAACAATTGGTATCAGAGCATCTTATAAGCATTCAGTTCGAATTAATTTTGGTTTGGTGGGTGTTTTGTATGAAAATATGAAATTGCTGTAATCATATGGTTTTCTGAGTTTTGACCTTTAATTTCTCTTTGATTTCCTGTTTAAATTTGTAATTGGCTCTTGCTTGATGAGCTTTAATGTCTTCTCAAGAGTCTGTAATTTATTTGGAGTCATTAGAGTTGAAATTAAGCTATAATTCGAAGAAACAAGCGAAGGGGCCGAGTTGCAGATTCCAGACGATCAGCCTCTGTTTATATCGTCGTTGAGCTTCAGTAGCTAAACGATCGTTTAGCTTCACATGTTAGATGATATGAAGGAAAAGTTAAATGATCGTGTAGCTTTGGGCGTTAATCGTTTAGGTGTTGTGCGCTAGACGATCGTCTACCTCTAGAGCTAAACGATGCGTTGTTTTGCTATGCGATGACACTACATGATCATGTAGCTTCGGGTGGGAGCTAAGCGATGAGACGAAGAGCTATGCAATGGCACTGAGCGATTGCTTACACGATCGTTTACCTTTGATCGGGAGCTAAGCGATGCGGCAGAGAGCTTTATGATGGCACTGAGCGATCGCTTACACGATCGTTCACCTATGAGTGGCAGCTGAGCGATGCGAGATTGCTATGCGATAGCACTATCCGACTTGGCGAGATTTTGAGCGAGAGAAAGAGAAGCCGGTTCGACCGGTTCTCTTGAGGTTTGGTCTGGTTCAGCTTCAAATGATTTGTGGTTGGTCTGGTTCAGATGGTTCGGGTCTAGTTCAAGCGGTTTTGGAGCGGTACGAGTGGTGTTGAAGCTGTTTTTGTAATAGTTAGGCTTTTGCTTGCTTGTTTTTGCCAAAACTAAAACCATATCAGTATGTGTTTAATTATTTGTGCATTGGATGTATGTTATAGTTAAATAAATCTTGTATTTGCATATAGTATGCCATTTAGATTTAAAATCCCACCATAGGAAGCATGCAACATGCATTGAAAGTATGTTATAATTTGTTATAATAAATAGTATGCATGTTAGGGTTTCTTGTATTTAATATAAATGTTATATTAGATGTTGAATGCTTGTATGTTGTGGATGTTTAGCATGTCTAAAGTTTTATAAACTGTTATAAAATTGGGTTAGACATTTAAAATCCATAATGAAGAACAGTTGCATGCTCACGTAGTTACTACTGTTTTATAAGTTAAAAGTAGGTCGTTAAAACTTGTTAAAACTAGGGTTTACACACACAACGGGCATAATAATCATGTCGAAGGTTGGGGTATTTAAGTTGGACACGGTCTACGGAATACCTCGTACCACTTAATAAAACCACAGTGGGGATTATGCCAAATAAGTGAGCATTGGTAACCGTTTTATGAGTATCCATGACGATGTGAGGTAATAAAAGCATTTATCACCTAGACATTGTAGTGTTTAAGTCCATTTATAAGAAGTATACATGTGATAAACTACATAAGCTTAGGTTACTTTTTTTTTTTTTATTTAAACCAGAACAAGAACCTAAGTATGTAGTTAACCCAAACATTAAAACACTTCAGTGGTAGTGAATAACTTCTTATATGTAATAGAGTTATAGAAAACCTCAGCGGCAGATTATTAACATATTGCGGATGTTATTCTTAGCTCATGTGTCCCTTAAAGAGTTTTGCAGTTCTGGATTTAAGCGGTAACTTCGTGACAACTTGGAATGTGACCTCACCTTCGGAAAGATATTTTTTAGCTTAATTTAAGATTCGGGTGAATAAGGGGGAGTAGTCAATCAAGACAGAGATGTAGTGATTTATACTGTCACGTCTCCATTAGTTCACCCCCATGAGAATTGCATGAACACTTCGTGTCCACCCTGGGATGTGACCTCCCTTCGGAGAGCGGATGTAGGTCAATACCAAGGTGAACGGAGGAAGTAGTTCATAGTAAGTGGGTGAAGGAAATGTGTTAACATATCCTACGATCTCCTCCATTAGTTTGAACCGTGAGATTCTTATGTTGCACGTGTTGGTTAACTTTAAGCGGCCCTTTAGTAGTCATTTAACGACGGCTATCCGTACGGAGGATTGTAACATAGGATTCGGAACAACCCAGACTTCAGTAAAATGAATAGGGTTTTATAGTTCCGTCTTGGGTATTGTTTTCCATTTCGAAGCGATACTCATACCGTTCTATAAGATCCGAAAATGGCGGGTCTACACTTATAGAATTATTAATTGTTAATAATGTGTGACTAAAAATAGTACCTAAATGACTATTAGAATATGAGTTATTCTAGAGGTAGTATTTAGTCAAGAATGTCTTGATGTAGTATCGTTGCAAAAGAATAATCTTGGGTAAATTATTAAAATTGCTAAAACTTGATTGGATATTTAATTTCAGAATGAAAAGTTCAATAATACAAGTTTTGGCAGCAGATAAATTTATTGGAGATAATTATGTGAATTAGAAATCAAATTTGAACACGATACTTGTGATAAACAATTTGCAGTTTGTCTTAACTGAGGATTGTCTTCCCATTCCTAGCTCTAAAAAAAATCGAAATGTTTGGGATGTATATGATGGATATCTCAAGGCTAATGATATAGCCTGTGCTTATATCCTCGCCAGCTTATCTGATGTGTTGAAAAAGAAGCATGAGGATATGAGTACTACTAAAGAGATTATGGAATCTCTGCGAGGGATGCTATTAAACACGTTTACAATAGTCGCATCAAAGTGGAGACCAATGTTTGTGAACATGTCCTGGACATGATGGTCCACTTTCATATGGCAGAAGTAAATGGTGTTGTCATGAACGAGAGAAGTCAAGTTGGTTTTACTCTAGAATCTCTTTCGAAGAGTTTTCTGCAATTCTGAATGCATTTATGAATAAAATTTGACTATTCTACTGAATGAGCTACAGGCTTACCAGATAATGTTGAGAACAAAGGATTACTGCCAAGAAGTGAGGAATGCCCTCCAAGCCTGAAATTGCAAGGGAAAGGGAAGAAGAAGCCTACTGGATTGAAAGGCAAGGATAACACTGCAAAGGAAAATGTTTCCATTGCAACGATGAAGGGCACTGGAGGAGACGTTGCCCTCTATATCTTGTCGAGAAGAGAGCAGAGAAAAGGTAATCAAGCTAACTTAACTCTGGAACCATTTGCTCATCTCATCCAATGGGAGAAATTGCTACTTGTTTTAATTGTTAAAACATGTATAGAATAAATTGTATATATTTTTGAGATAAATGAAATATTCATTTTTAAAAATTATGTTTGTTCTAGCCATCTCTGTTGAGAATCAAATTGTTAAATTTCATTTATAGATATTCAGATATCTAAATAACTAAATCAAAGGATAGAAAATTTAAAGATTTCTAGATCTGACTATTAACAAAGAGTTATTGACACAGGTAGGATGCATCTTGCTCAAGAAGTTAAGAGTATCTCAATGTAGTGGGAGGAAAGTGTGCTTCCTGACCATTATTGAGATTAAGAAGTGTGAAAGAAGGTGATCGTCCTAATGTGATTTGGAGCGGATGATTGACGATATTCAATTGCTTTGCCAACGGCGGAGAGAAGCCATTGATTGAACATTTCATTTCTCTGTATGTTTTAAGCTTTGAAACATGTTGTGTCTGGTTGATAATTAGATATCGCAAACATAATTAGCAAGGGAGGTAAGTTGCTTTTATTACATTGGTAGAATAAAGGAGAAACCCAACCCAAGTGGGGTTTGCAGACACATTCACAAAAACTCAAAACCATACAGATTTAATTCACAGAACATTATTACAGTGCAGACAGACACAGAGAAGAACAGAGGTTAACAGAAAACTTTAACCAGAGATTTCAATGGATTTGATGTCAGGCTTCTTCTGTTCCACTTTTGGTACTGTCACAGTGAGAAGTCCATTCTCCATACTGGCTTTCACCTCTTCAACTTTAGCATTTTCAGGCAGCCTAAATCTCCTCATGAACTTCCCACTGCTTCGTTCAATTCTATGCCATTTATCGTTCTTCTCTTCCTGTTCTTTGCTTCTCTCTCCACTGATCTGCAAAACTCTGCCTTCTTCAACCTCAACTTTGACTTCCCGTTTGTTGATTCCAGGGAGATCGGCAGTGAAGATGTGGGCATGTGGGGTTTCCTTCCAGTCGATGCGAGTGTTGGCAAAAGCAGAGGTTTCACGAGCAGAGGAAGGAACATTAGCCAACGAATTTGAGAATGAAAATCCATCGAATGGATCCCAAACGTCTAATGAAAAGGGGTCGAAGATGTTGCTCTTGCGACCACCGAAAAAGCTTGGAATCAGTGACATGGTGTTCTTGATTCTTGAAAGCTTGTGAAAAGAGTGCAACAATGTGGATCGTGAAATGAAATTTGTTTGTTGTTTGCTTTGCTGCTGATGGTGAAGAATCACACTGAAGGTGGTTTAAATAGAACGGTAGAGAGAATTAGATATTTCGCCACTTTTCTGGTGTTTTCGTTCCTTTTTATCAGAAGTTGGTGGAAGAGTGAGAACTTGTAGAAACTTCCATATTGTTCTCTAACCCTCTGGACCATGGAATTTCAAATTCCCATTTTTGTCCTTAAAACTCAATTTCTTTTTTTCGCAATAAAAATGACTAATGAGCATAAAAATTTATTAAAACGGTCATAAAAATTCTTGGACAAATGTCAATTTATAGTTCTGTAGCACTCTCAACTTTAAACTTATAATTATATCAATTTAAAATTTGAACTTTTAGAAGTGTAACAATTTAAACTTAAGAGGTCATTTGGTTTCCCAATATGAGTTGAGTTGGTATAAATTATAATATACCAACTCACTATTTAATCCACCAACTTTAAATATTGGTGGAGTTAAGTTGTTATATTTTATCAACTCACTTATATGAATTGGGACTTTAAATTTGTAGAAATAATCAGGCAATACTCCCCATGATTCTGATCTAGAGTATATGCCTATCCACCCATTAAATAAATGACTATCGGAAATGAAATAATGCCTTATTTAGTAAGTCACCTTTTCCTTAGAAAGAAGAATAGGAACGAAAAGAAATGGAAGAATCCACTGACTCACCCCCAACTCACCCTTCTTTCAATGTTTTCAATGGCTCCACCCATCGACGACTTTCACACTCCGAAAACTAACTCTAGGCTCCAAAAATCACCTCTGATGACAACTCAGGCGACCAACTCTACGCTCCGACAACCAACTTTGATGACAATTCCAACGACGAAATCCAGATTCTGACAATCATCTCTAATGACAACTCCAGCGACCAACTCTGCAACCAATTCTGACCTCCAACAACCACCTCCAATGAGCCAACTTCGATGACCACCTTCACGCTACCAACTCCGACAACCAATTGGCTTTGACAACAAAATCCAATGACCAACTCTGACAACCATCTTCATAGGTTCCGACAACCACCTTCGACTACAAACTCCAATGAAAATCACTTTCGATGACCAAACTTTGAGCGAGCAACTTCGACGACCAAATCGTGGCTTCGACGACAAACTTCGAACACCAACTCTAATACCACCTTCATGCGACTAACCTCGGGCTCCAACACCCACCTTCGGTTACAATCTCCAACGAAAATCATCTGCAATGATCAACTTCGACGGCCACTTTTTCCCGACCAACTCCGGGAGCCAAAAATCACATTCGATGATAAGCTTCCAACTCCAATACCGCCTTCATGCGACCAACTTGGGGCTCCAACAACCACCTCTGACTACAAACTCCAGCAAATTTTTTTTACGATAATCAACTTCGACAACCACTTCCGACTACTATAAGATTGATGACTGTTAAAGTATGTTGTAGGGTTGTTGATTATATAAAAAAATATTTTTTACAATAAGTGCAATATTTATACGTTTGTAAAAAAATATTTTTATTTAATTGAATTCACATATCAAATGAGTGTTAAAAATATTTAGACGAAAAATATGTATGTAATTGAAAAGTATGTAACATATAACAAAAAAAATACCATAAAATGAAATTTTTTTCCTGGAACATTTTCTAGTAAGAATTAGTGAAAAATATAGATTTATTCTCTGATGATCCTCCAGATTTAGAGGAATTGAAAGTGAAATTGTTGAAGAAATGTGGTGAATTTCTTTGGCTGCTAACATGATGTGGGAGATTTAATTAGAAAAAATTCATGATATAGTAAAAATATAGAGCGACAACAATAAGAAGAAGAAAAAGAAGAAGATGATAATAAAATTCATGGAGACAGATTAGCTAGAATCAAAAGTTTTGATTTCTCTTTGGTTTCTCATTTCATTTAACCATATTCTACAAGAAATGTAATGGGTTAATTGTTGTTCATTGCCAAAAATGAAAAAAAAAAAGAGAAAAATTTTAAAAATTAAAAGAAAAAAATTGCAATCCATATTTTATTCAAACAAAGATGATAGAATTATTGAATAAAAAAAATTCAAAAAAAAAAAAAATAGTACTCATAAAAAAAGTTGAACTCAGACCAAATAAACTTATCTGTAATACAGACCAAATAGTATTTATCTATAATACACGACTACTATAGTGACTCACGTAGAGCTTAATTCACTGATCATCTAGGCTCCCCTAGATGCGAGACTCTCTCTCAAATGAACTTAGACTCCCCCTAAGTTTGATAATATTAGTGTTGCACACTTCGGTTTCCGACGTTGTGTGAGACTCCTCTCAACGTTGTTATCTTTTCTTTAAATGAGCGAACTCCCTTCACTAATGAATCCTAGAATCCCCATAAGATGGAGAACTCCTTCGCAATAGCAATGACTTAAACTTCCTCTAAGACCGTGAGAATTCCTTCTCGACAGTGATGGCTTAGGCTCCCCTTAAGAGCGTGATTATCTTTAACGTGTTGCAATTAAGGATGAAGAACTTGCACAATAGAATATAGTGAGCAAATAGCAAACACAAAATGTTGCACAATTTGACCACAAAATAGAAAAAAGTCTTGCTCAAATAACAAAAAGTGGCAACCCTAAATGAGGGTCAGAATTCTCATCTAAAAGCGAGGCCAAATAAGGAAAGATTTTTCTGAAAAAGATCCACCATAAAAAGAAAAATATTGATTAAAATACTTCTGTTGAGATATCCAAGATTAGGAAATAAAAATATGACTTGTCTGAGGCAAAAGTTAAAACTTCATTTCAGACAACTTGTGAAAACCCCCAGAAACTGCTTTAAGAAAAATATAAAGACAATCAATAAATCTTCAACAATTTTTTTTCCTATCAATTTTTTGGATAGTAAAAAAATAAAACTTACATCAATCCAAATATGTTTAATAACCCTAGGGTATTTATTTCTCCTCTTTGGGTAGGAATGACAACTTTTGAATATGAAAGTGAAATACAATCTCCAGTAGTTGTTGTAATCTAGCTCAATTTAGACCAATTTATTGCTCATTTCAAATTCTTCTCCAATTTTCTTTTGATTTTTACATCAAAGTGGTATCAGAGCTCCAAGATCAACTTGGGCAATGGCAACTAGAAGGGATAGAAAAAAGGGAATTGAGAGGGAACAAGATTTTTCAGCTTTGTGGCAAGCTATAATGGGCATGAGAAATCGACTCGATGAAAGTTTAGAGTGATTTAATCAAGATATCCAACACATCCAGCATGTCTCAATTGAACGCCAATTTCTGAAGTACGCACCCATAGAATCGACGTGAACAGCCACAAGCTCGAGGGGTTGAACGCAGAGGGGGTCAGCGTGGAGGTAGACAGCAGGTTGGTGGTAGATAGAGACCTATAGTGGAAGAAAACAGTAGTGAGAATAGCACTACAGAATCTGATAATCTAGTGGAAGAAGCAATATTATTGGGGGAAATCGACAAGAAATAGAGTTTTCACAGTAAAGAAGAGACGAAAGCAATGAGTATAAAATTAAAATTGATCTTCCTATTTTGATGGTACATTAGATATTGAAGAATTTCTAGATTGGCTGCAACATGTGATTTTTTTTTTGAGTACATGGACATTCAAGAAGAAAGTAGAGTTAAATTAATAACTTATAAACTTTAAGGGGGTATCCGCATGGTGGGAACAATTTAAAGCAAATAGAAGAAGAGATGGAAAAGAGAAAATACGCATGGTGAAAGATGTGACGTTACTTGAAGAAGCATTTCTTGCCCTTAGATTATGATCAAGCACTATATCAACAATAACAACACTGCCAACAGAAAAATAGAAGTGTACGTGAATATACTAGTGAGTTTAATCGCCTAAATGCATTACACAATATGAATGAGACGGAACGACAATAAGTGACGAGATATATTGGCGGCTTAAAGTTAGCAATTCAAGATCAATTATCTTTAAAGTCAATGAAAACATTATCCAAGGTAGTTACCATGGCTCAAAAAGCAGAGGCACACAATGCAAAAGCACCCAGTTGTTATTATCAGTATAAAAAGGGATTGGGTGAAAGTAGTGGTGATAAAAGGGAAACGAGTCAGCATTTCAAAAGAACCCACAAGCATGAACAATACGAGTGAATTTTCCAAACAAAAAGAAAAAGTGGATAAAACACTAACTAAAAGCAATATTGCTAATGGTAAAGCGAACACAATTAGTTGATACAAGTGCAACAAACAAGGTCATTGTTCAAACGAATGTCCTTTGCGAAAACAAGTTAATTTAGTTGGGGAAGTGACAACCCTGTTGAGAATGAATCTAATGAAGAAATTGAAGAGGTTGAAGAGATTATTGGTGATAAGGGGGATCGAGTATTATGTTTAAAAAAACTGGTAAAATATCAACAGAATCAAATTTTTAGAACTAGATGCATCATTGAGAAAAAAGTTTGTGATGTAATAGTTGATAATGGTAGCACAAAAAATATTGTGGCTAGTTCACCTTTGAGAGCCCTCAAGTTACCCACTGTAAAGCATCCCCAACCATATAAAATTGGTTAGATTATGGGGGCATAAAGTACTCCAATTTTCTATTGGAAAGTCTTACAAATATATTATAAATGCGCCGTGGTTGATATGGACGCTTGTCATTTATTGTTGAGGAGGTCGTGGCAATTTGATAAAGCTGTTCTTTATGATGGAAAGGAAAATATGTATAAAATCCAATGGGGGAATAAAAACATTGTCCTAGTACCTAAGTTTGAAACCTCTACCCCACCCAATGTGACACCCCCACATTACTAATGACTATTCAGGGGAGTACTTTTGCCTACAAACTCCAAGATCTATTTTCACCCTTACTCATTCTCATGGTAAAAGAAAATAGTGGTTCTACCCTTGTGGATACTAATCTGGGCGAGTTATTAAATGAGTTTTCAGATGTTTTTGCTGACGAATTATCAATGGAACTACCCCACTTTGTGATATTCAACATTTGTATCGATTTGATACCAAGGGCTAATCTTCCTAATCTACCCCACTATCGTATGAGTCCCACTGAGCATGAAATACTCCAAAAACAGGTTGATGAGTTGCTAGAAAAACAATTTATTCATGTGAGCATAAGCCCTTGTGCTGTTCCGGCTCTCTTAGTTCCTAAAAGGATGGGTCGTGGAGAATGTGTGTTTATAGTAGAGCCATGAACAAGATGACAGTGAAATATCGTTTTCCACTACCTCGCTTGGAGGACTTACTGGACAAATTAGAGAGTTCTTGTTTATTTTTCCAATTGGATTTACAGAGTGGCTACCACCAAATCTGTATTAGAGAAGGGGATGAATGGACAACCACATTTAAGATTCGTGAAGGGTTATATGAGTGGAAAGTGATGCCATTTGGGTGAGTAATGCTCCGAGCACATTTATGAGGTTGATGAATCATGTTTTAAAGCCATTTATTGGTCGAACAACCATATTTTATTTTGATGACATTTTAGTGTTTGGAAAATCTCAAGCTGAACATTATGATTGTTGAGATTGATGCCCTAAACTCTCATTGGGTCTTATAGTTTGTAAACACCTGTATTGAACAAACGCTTATGATGTAATAATATGAGATATTTTCTTCTCTGTTGTCTATGAAACATGAGATGTTTTAACTGCTTTACCACAAACCAATAAACTAAGATCCTTGGTTGTCATTGTAACTTAAGCATGTATGTGGAGACATACAAGTGGATCATGCGCTAAGTGATAACCAAAATGGTCTGTAGTATATGGATATAGGAGGGAAACCTTATCCTGGTGACACTACGGATGCGGCCCGCTTTGTAGATAGTTACAAGTATTGTAACGTGCTACAGATGGTCTGATCCGGATCATTCATGTAGAGACATGTGAGCGGGAGTGTCCAATACAAAGGAGTTTGTATAAGACCGGACCATGAAGTGTATAGTTTGATTATATAATGCAATTCATGACAAAGACTTCACTTCACTAGGATGACCATAGGTAACATGACCTTAATCCTGAGTGAGTTGGGAACTCCTGCTTTTGAGGGTGGTTCTTTGATTTGCATGGGTGCGAGTAGCCAGATTGCTAACTCAAACCTACCACTTTGGGAATTCGTCTGATTGGGGAGCTGGGAACTCAGCTACACGAGATGGAATTCACTCCTTTCCCGAAGCATGGGTAAGTAGATAGATTTCTCCCTTAAGGGCTGATTCCGGGGCTTGAACGATGTGGCACCACACACCTTCTCATGGCCCGAGCGGTATCCACTCATAGAAAGACTATGATGTATTGTTAATTAGAGGGATCAGTGGTACTTAAGAAGTTAGATGTAACTATAGGGGCAAAATGGTAAAGTAGTCCAACTGTACTTACGAGCATCTGTGAAGGGTTATTGTACTGTTGACTTGTTATATCCGATGGACACAGAAATATATCTTCAGTGAGAAGAGTGTAGCTGTTGGTCTTTAGTGAAGTGCCGACAGTTAACGGATGGTGGATCTTGTGACTAAAGAGTTTAGTTAGCTATTCACATACCGTTGGAGCTTCAAGCTACAGGTTCATAAGGTCCCCTTGGTAGCTCAATGGATTCAAGTTGAGAAGTAGTTTTTTGGTTAGTTTGAAGTGTTCAAATTGACAAGAGGGAGTTTGATTATATATGATACGATTAAACTGATTCAGTTATATATGATATAGTTGACATGATGTATAAGATACATTAATTGGAGGAAAATGATATAAATATGATTTATATCAAGTAAAGGAGAAAAGAACTATGGTTTAAATGTTGCACATGATGTGATATTAAAACTATAGGTTATAAATATAATATGATAAGTTAGTTATTATATTTATTTATAATTAAAACAATTATGAGATAATTGTTGGTAGTTTCTCCTTAAACGTGTGTAAAAGTGGGAGGTTGTATTCAGTTTTTATAACTAAAGGATAAAATGAAAAAAAAAAAATCATTTTGTAAATGAATCGTAGGATCACTTCATTTGAGTACATTGCCTATCATTTAGCTCACGAGAGACTACATGACAGCTTCAAGTGTTTGTCTAAACGATCGTGTAATCTTTTACTAAACAATCGCGTGCCTAAGTGATATTCTCTAAACGATCATGTAAAGGATCAAGCTATTTTTCCTAAATGATCGTGTACCTGTTGTCTTTTACTAAATGATCAAGCACAAAGTCTATACGATATACTCTATACTTTCCCACTTGCTTGGTTGTTGTGTTTGATCGTTGTTTCCTCCTTCCCACCACCAAATTCAACAGAGCCCACACCTCTTGGATTCTCACTTTGAGAATACCAAGGTCACTGAGTGGTGGTATCCGAAAGGTTGCCTGTTCGTGGAGAAGGTTGTACGTGATTGACCAAACGATCCACTAGACGATTGGGTTGGTGTTCGTAGTGACAACAAGAGGTGCTGGTCCAATTCTTCACGAGAGCGAGAGACCTGTGAAAGAAGCGTTCTTCAAAGGTATGTCTCTTGTTCCTTTGTATTTAATTTTGAAAGCATGTCGTAATTTGTTAGTAAATGCATAACTAGTTTTTATGTTTGTGAATGCTTGTAATTCTGTCACAATGAATTTGAAACGATCTTGCTTCCGCTCATGGGTTCTCTTTGATAAGAGTTCCTTCAATTGGTTTTACTGCAAGGTTCTGATATTCCAAATCCATTGATGTATAGAATAACATTTACATTATTGGTGGGTGAAAGCATGTCTACATTCTGTTTAAGTGTTAAATATGTTTATGGATGTGGATTAATGGAGTTTTTTCTGGGATGATTGCCTCTGGTTCTTGAATTCTTTAACATTCAAAGTTAATTGTAAGGGCCACTGTGTTTTGGGGCATATTAACTTGCTATCGAGTTTATAATTCAAAGTGTTTGAGTCAGTGTGAGTCGCTCATGATGAGGCTTCAAAGCGAGGAGTTGCACATTACTTCGTGGAAGAAGAAAACCAAGCGTTGGTCAAATCGTGTAAACGATGGGGGTAAGCAATTGTTGAGTATGGGATACTCGATAGCAAGATTGACGCATGCGCACTAAACGATTGTGTAGCTCAGCAAGCTTCATAGCTTATCATTGACTACACGATCGTGTAGTAAAAGTCACTTAGCGCTTATTCTATGATCGTCTAGACGATCGTGGTTCACAGCAACATCGTCGTCTAAACGATTGTTTAGACTTACATGTTTAATATTCGCATTGTAAATGGTACTCGATCGTAGCTAAGTGATCATGGATACACACCTGTTTTACTAAACAATCAGGAGGAAGTTTTCGCCCGGGGGTTTCAAGACCCGATTCGCTTGTGAACCGGTTTGCTCGATGGATTTATGTAATAGATAAAATTTTAATTTATGGTTTTTGAGGCTAATCATCCCGGTCCATTAGTCTTTGGTGAATGTATATAAGTTGTATGTTTTCTTATATGTCATATGGTATGCCATATAATAAAATCCCACCTTACGTTATGCATTGGTCATGCATCATCTCTATATTGTAAGAGTTATGATATAGTAGTTTGTATGACTTAAACTACATAAGAGCATGCTCATGCATCATATGATATAAGAGTTATATTTACGCATGCATTAAGCATAGAGATGCATCATCTTTATATAAGCTTAGTTCATTACCAAGTATATAAGAGTTATATATAGTAATGAATGTACATTGCATGAAACATGACACATAGATTAAATTTATAAAAGTTAGAAATACCTAGTTATGCATGGCAATGGGAATGGTTTTGGTTGTTTCTTTTATAAGTGTTATAAGGGAAATTAGAACTAAAATCGATAAGAAAGACATGCATGTGAACTTAGGCTTGAATCATGGTTGTAAAAGAGTTTTAAAACTTGGTGGAGATAGACCTAAGATCACGGTTCTAATGAGATTAGCAACCTAAGGTTTAATCTTTTAATCAATTTAATAAGATTAAATTGACTAATAAAATATTAAATATGTGGCAAATCAATCTATAAGGGACCTTTTATCTAAGGTCAGTTCTGCCTAGGCTGAGGTACTTAAGGTGACAGAAATGGAACATCTTTACTTGGGAACCTACCTAGAAAGGTGAATTAGATAGATTTGATGCATGCATGCAAATTTGAGGATAGTCTGTTAAAGAGTTTAATGGGACTTAACTTGAACTTGTTTAATTTCAAAGACAAGAGTTGTTTTTGAGCAAATTAAACTGACCTAGATAAAATCAGTAGCTGGATGGTTTAAGTTAATGAACCCCTAAGTAGAACATTCAGTGGGAGGTACTTGGGGTATATGATACTTCACTTAAACCTCTTCACGTTTCTCCATTTATGTTCACATCGTGAGATCTATCCTCGATTTCGTGGCACCCTAGGAGTGTCCCCCTAAAGAATGGTGTTTGGGTAGGTCAATAACAAGGTGAATGGAGAGAATGTTCATAGTAATTGGGAGCGGAACGTGTTACAACATATCCCACAGTCTCTCTCATTAGGTTGGATAACGTTTCTATGCATCGCTTCGAGGCACCCTAGAAGTGTCCCCCTATAGGATGGCAGTTTTGCACGACTCTTTATCTGATCTCCTGTATAGGATGAGGTCGCTTAGTCTCTTATCCTAATCTGCTTTTTCCCTACGGTGGGCGTATTAGAGCGAGACTCTAGGGCCAAAAATGAGGGGTTACACTTACGCGGAATTGTTAAAGGTTAACAATTCTTGACCGAAAAATGATGACTGTTAGGGCCAGTTACAAGATTTGTTTTTGCCTAATGGTTGAGTGTGTCTCATCCCTATGAAGGGGCATCTGATCATCCCACCGGTGACGTTTGTCCTACCTCGTTGGGGCATCATTGCGAAATAAATGTCTCTTCACTTAAGGTACATGGAAACTATTTTGCTAAAACTAAAATTGGTGTTAAAAGTGGTATTGCATAAACTCATTAAGTTTGTTCATTTTTCAGCAACGTTAGAATGACTACAGCCACATTAGCTCTATTAAGCGGTGATAAATTGACTGGCGAGAACTACGCTAGTTGGAAACACATGATCAAAACAATATTAATCGTCGATGACCTGAGGTTCGTCCTTACGGAGGAGTGTTCTCCTATTCCACCTCAGAACGACACTCGAAATGTTTGGGAGGCTTATGAGCGTTGGACACGGATGAACGAGAAGGGTCCAGCTTACATCTTGGCCAGTCTGAATGACGTTTTGGCCAAGAAGCATGAGCCTATGGTCTCAGCGTGTGAGATCATGGAGTCCCTGCGGGGAATGCTCGGACAACAGTCTGGACAGCTCAAGCATGAAACTCTGAAATGCATCTTCAACTCCAAAATGGAGGAAGGCACCTTTGTTCGTGAACATGTGCTAAACATGATGGTCCACTTCAATATGGCGGAGATGAATGGGTCACGCATCGATGAGGGCAGCCATATAGCTTCCTACACTTTGTCAGTAACACTATACTGAACAAAGTAGACTATACCCTTACAACTCTTCTCAACGAGTTGCAGACATTCCAATCCTTGATGAAAAGTAAGGAAAAGAAGGTTGGTGAGGCAAATGTTGCTTCGTCATCAAAGAAGTTCCATAAAGGTTCGACCTCAGGAACGAAGTCTACACCTTGTACTTCTAACACTTCCAAGTGAAAGAAGAAGAAGGGTGGTAAGGGGAAGGGGATGGCACCTGCTAACCTACAGCTTGTCGCTCAGTGGGGTAGGCGACCAACGCCGCTTGACAAAAGAAAGTATTTCCATTGCAACCAGAATGGGCACTGGAAGCAGAATTGACCTCGTTGGATAAAGGAGAAGAAGAAGGCTAAGACCAAGGCAAAACAAGGTAAATATGATTTAAAACCGATTTTAAAGACAACCGACATTAAAGAACTTTTATAACACGATCTTCAATGTCGGTTGTCAATCGACATTAAAGCTTTTTAATGTCAGTTTCAAACCGACATTAAAGCCCATAATTATTGTCCATTTTTTTCCAATTATTGTTCGTTTTTTAAATGCCATTGTCCAATCCATTTTTAATGTCAGTCAAAAAGTTAAAAACGATATTATAATATTTTATTCACAAACAAGAATTTTTTTTATATACTAAGATCTCAACAAACACAAAAAATTTAAATCGAAGTCTTGCTCACAAAATACGAATAATTGTTAGCTCCCAAAGAGAATAACAAAATTTATATTTACAAAGCAGTAGTTAGCTGCTTATGTATCCAAAAAATCTCAAAATAAAATCTTAATTGCTTTTGTATATACAACTTAACTTTCAACAAATAAAAAAAAAAACTAAATATTGAGAGAGCTTGTTGTCCACTTTGGAGTGTCATTACTATCCCAAAAAATCTGTAAAAAAGATATGCTTGCTTAAGTATATAAAATCAAGAATAATTTAAAAATAAATGAATCATACTAAAATAAATTACATGAAGTATGGAAACTATATTTATACAAACTTACCAAAATGAATGAATGCAAAACTTGCTATTCTTTTCTCTATTCTATGGATGAGTTTGTTATGCCTTCTATCCATAACCTTCCTGTACTCGTGAAAGTGATGTCATATGAGTGTGTATAAACAAACAAACATAAGTTGCATTAATATAAGCAATTTATAAATAACGAAAGAAATGAACTCAACCTATAAACAACTACCATAGCTGCACAATAGTCATTGTAATGATCCCATTTTCAATGCTAAACTAAGGAACATTACCATATTTATAAATAACGAGAATGGTTTTGTATTACTACGAGCACAAATAGAGATGAGTATAGAGTGTAAAATTTAAAACCGCTAACTAAGAATTGCTAATCCAGATCAAACTTCACAGGCTAAAACACATTATCAGCATGTGATCTTAAGAAAATTAATAGTTACCTTCCCATTATTCCTCCAGAACTTTGTCATGCTTACAAACTGGTTGTGCTGCCCATGCAAAGTATCCACCGGCCCTGAGCATTCGGTTAACCTCAAGCAACAAGATGGCATCTAAAAATGATGAAGTTGAAGACTAAAAATCAACACAACAATCATACGATGAACCTATAGTCAATATGCTTAAAAACAAAGCTTCACCAAACAAATACTTTAACTAAACAAAGTCTGGCACATCAAAAACATGAATTTCAAGATACCTATGTACCACCTCCAGGAAACCTAAACTTACCTTTGTATCTGGTAATCTAGTTATTCATATGGTGGGCACATGAGCAGGCCACTGGCGCGAGGACTTCTTCAACCTCTAGCTGGCTACAACCCCTGTTTTCCCCTCAATTTTCGATTGCCATCTAACAATAATACTAGCTTTATTTTCTTCAAATTTTAGCAATTTCATTTCAGTTTTCAGTTTTCACATATATTACTTCAAATTAACCTCTAAACTAACTTGCCTCAAGTTTTGAAGCTTTAAAAAACTATTCAAGAGCTTCAAGAACTCAAGAACCTTTGTTTTTATAGAATTTCGAGCTGACTTATGAAATTGATCAAAACTTTTAACTTCCCGAGCTCTAATCAATTCAGCAGCCCTCTCTTCTAGCTTACTTGTTCTTCTGCAGTTTTATGAAAAATATCATGATCTGCACGATTGAAGTGAATACACCGCCTCAACAAGAAAGACAAGAAAAAAAAACCTACCTTACGATATTAGCAGTGCTGAAGGTGGACGGATTGAGTCCAATTGCATTAGATGTAGATGTGAAGTTGAATGACGAAGGTGAAGAGGGAAATTATGGCAAAGAAGATGAGGGAATGGATGAAAATGGAGGCGCCACTAGTTTGGAAGTTGCCGAATTGGACAAATCGGTGGTGGCCGAGGAAGGAGTCGACGACGAAGATAGAGAGGACGAGAGGACATTCGTGGATTTCGCGTGGGTTGTGGGTGAGTGAAAGTATGAGAATGAGAGGGAAAGAAAATAGGGGGAGAGTGAAGAGGGAAATGAAAAAAATGGGAGGAGGTGGGTGTGAGGAAAAATTAAGCGGATCTTTAATGCCGGTTTAAAATCGAAATTAAAGATACACCTACAATGTCGGTATAACCCCAACATTAAAGAGCTGTTTTTTTAAAAAAAAAAAAAAAAAAACTGATATTATACATCCGATTTCACTTTTTCCAACCGACATTAAAGTCCAAAATTTTGATAGTGTTTTGGTAAAGTTGAAATTTAATTATTTGATTTATTTTTTTCTATGCATGCATTCCGCATTCTTCATCTCTGTAAGTGTAAGAGTTTGGATGGGATGTGCCTAACAACTTTCTGCTTATTATTTTCTTCATCCTTAGTGTGAAAGGATTTAAGGTACGAGATTGCTTTATCTTTTGTGACTTCATTTTTAACAAGGCTTTGTATTCCCTTGAATGGTTGAATCAAAGACAAGGTATTAATTCCAACCCCATATTTATACTATTTGACACTTCTAGTTGTGTTACATTCAAAGACAATGTAGTTAAGATAAATATAAACTAAAATTCTACACAAGTTATTGCAGGCTTCTTCGACTAGTGAGTTGTACTGTAAGTAAATTTTTTTAAAATCTCTCTTATGTTTTTTCTCTAGTTGGATTTTCTGGATTGCTAGTTTTAAAGAAAACTTGTAGTTTTTTTTTATCTTATATGATTCCTTTTCTATTTTTATTCTATTATTATTATTATTTTGTTAACACAAGCAACCCATGTATTTCCTTGTTGGAGTTACTTGTCAATAGGCATGCGAAGTCAAAAGATAATTTTATTGGGTACTATGCACTACTTGAATTCTTGATGACAATTCTCGTGGTTATTGTCATCGTTAGATTTTGTTTTTTTCCTTGTAAATGTAACTTTGAATTTGTTGTGCACTCTTAAACTAGTGATTAAATATGTGAACGTTTGATTTGGAAGGTCATGATTGTAATAAAGTTGTTGTGGGAGGTAGGTATCACTTTCAAACTACTCTTGAATTCTTATAGTTATTGTTATGGTTAGATTTTGCTTCTTTCTGTTTCCTTGTAAATGTATCGTCAAATGTGCTATGGACTCTTGAAGTTAATTCAAATAAAGAGGCTTTAAATTAAATAATTTGATATGCATTGAAGATGCAACCAATAGTACAATTACATGGCTTTCTGATAAAGTTTATACATAGATCGATCTATCAATTACTTTATTTCTTTACTTCAATAATTTTACTTGAGCTTTTTTTTTTTTTTTTACTTGATATTTGTTTGTAGGTTGATGGACTATCAATGTATGCAACATCTTGACCACAAACACAACTAAACTAGAGTTATTTTTATTTTTGATATCGACATATTTTGTAATTTATGAAGTTTGTGTTTGTTTCATCTCCAAGTCTATAGTACTCATTACTATATCTTTTTTTGTTGGACCATATGAATCCTGTATGAATGCTTATTTAAATATGTATATGTTTTGGTTATATTTATTATGTGCATTATATATATTTTTATTTGATTTCTAATGTGTAGCATGAAACACAACAATAACATTATGAACATATTCAAGAAACTATAAAAATGTAGTAATAGCATTCATTTAAGCTATAAAAAATTTATAAATGCTATTAATACAAAAAGGCATGAAATTTGTAGGCTTATTATAGCTTTTATTAAATAAATCATTATAGCTACAAATAATTGCTATAATAGACGTATGATAACGAAATATTCTTGCTGTAAAAATACCTTTAGACCAAATGTGCTATTTCAAATATTGTATTTGTAACATTCACAAACGGGTATAAAAAAGTCGTCTATTTCATAGCGTTTAACAACTGCTATAAAAGAAAGACTTTTTATAGCATGTAACAAAATACTATATTAGTTGAACTTTTCTATAGCATTTTAAAACTGCTATAAAAAACTCCTATACTTTTTATCGCATGGGTTATCCCAACTTTGCATAAAATACTATAAAAGATTTATTATAACGTCTTTTTGAAGTTATCATAGGTCTTTTTTCCTATAATTAATAACTACAGATATATGCACATACATAAGTTATCTAGAGTACTACCTCTACTAGTGCATTTATAGATTGTTGATATCATATTAAATGAGGTATATACATATATATATATATATATATATATATGTAATATTTTATACCCATCCATTTGTAACTATAGGTGTAACTAGAAATATCTACACATCATAGTATTATTTTTACTAGTGTGTTTATAAATTTTATTCTTATATTTTTAGTACAACAATTACGGAGGTGGGGAATTGAACATTCAATCTCTAGGAACAGAGCACACATGCTAACACTAAGGATGATAATTGGTTCGGTTTTGTCATTTTTGGGGTCAACTAAGAACAAAATCAAACCAATCGATTTTATAAAGTAGAGGTCCAAACCGATGTCCAATAAAAAACAAAGCAATGGATTGGTTTTAATTTGGTTCAGCTTATTATCGATTTGGATCTCAATTTTTTCTTTTTTCTTTTTTCTTTCAAATTTTAATTTTTATTTCCAATTTTGTTTTGAACCGGTTATTTTTGTTAATTTTAAATTGAAATTAGGTCCATTTCTTTCTTTCTTTCTAGATTGAAATGGAACCTTTTTCATTTTTTTGGTACTTTCTAAATAAAAAACACACACTCCATAATGATTGATCTATTTTCTAAACAATAAATATATAAGCATCATAATAATTAAAATACTAAAAGATACCTATTATTTTTAAAGGTTATATACCATCGGTTCTACTCGGTTCGATTTTGATTGGATGTTCCAATCAAAATCTGATCTGAACCAATAATTTTTTGTTTTCTTAAAATACAAACCAATATGTCCAATTTTATACTAAAAATCCAAACCAAACTAGTGGATCAGATTGTATTGATTTGGTTTTTCGATTGTTTTATTTTTTGTTGCACTCTTAGCCAATACTACTGAGTCATGTTAAATAAGGGTATATATATACACACACAACCATATGTAGTTATGGTGTGACTACAAATATATATGCACATTGGTGTATTCATTTGAAAACTACCACTTTTGACCCCATTATTTTTATAAGTCTCAAGATATTTTATTTGTCAAATTACCAATAAATAGTGACATTTGGTGAGTTTTGAAAGACACATATATTGGTGATCAATCCAAAAAGATTGGAGAAAGTGGAGAAATCCACTCTTTGTTATTTTATTTACTTTTTTTTTATTTAGTTATTTTATATATTTATATATCACTATTATATTATATTTTCTTCATATATGTGTTCATGTTGTGCTCCTTAAATTCACAACACGTTATCAGCACGAGCTCCTATCATTTTTCCTGCTAAAGGTATGTCGATTTTTTCATCTTCGTTATAATTAATAAATTTAATGTTATTTTGCATATTTATTATCTATTAAATTTCTAATATAAATAATGCTTTTATGGTAGTGTTGCCATGACAAATCTCACAAAATTAGAACTTTTTGCCCCTGATATTAACGACCATAATTATTTGTCATGGGTGATTGATGCCGAAATTCACCTAGATACTGTGAATCTTGGAGAGACAATTAAAGAAGGAAATACGACATTCAGTCAGGACAAAGCAAAAGCTATGATTTTCTTTCGTCATCATCTCCACAAGGGATTGAAAATGGAGTATCTTACAATAAAAGATACAATCCAGTACCATTTGGAAAGTGCCTACTTTACAGGGCGCCTATGGCAAATAGACTATTTTCTCCCAGAGTGGTATGCTAAAGTGAATTGGCCTATTGGCTTTCCACATCTCCTTATCTTGTGGAAAAAATTGAAATAGAGGTATGGTCCAGCAAATGGTCACATGTGTGCTTATTATCAAGTCAAAATCTTACATTTCTAAGACTACTTACTCAAATAATTAAATTAAGAGTACAATTTTCTGATTATACAATTAAAACCATTCTTCTTGATAATGTTGATGAATTTACATCCCGAGCTTTTGATAATTATTATATGTAAATTGGGATAAGTGTTGAACATCCTGTAGCTCATGTTCATACACAAAATGGTTTAGCAGAATCATTCATAAAACATTTGCAGTTAATTACTAGACCATTGCTTATGAGAGCTAATACATCTATACGAGGACATGCTATTTTGCATTCAGCGTCACTTGTATGTATGATGCTAGTATCTTAACATAAGTACTCGCCATTATAATTAGCTCATGGTCATGAGTAAAATATTTTCCATCTGAGAATTTTTGGATGTGCAGTAAATGTTCCAATTACTTCATTACAACGTATTAAGATGGGTCCTCAACGAAGGTTAGGAATATATGTTGGATATGATTCGCAATCAATTATTAAATATCTTGAACCCCTGACCAGTTGTCACACCTTCCCCGGATCACCCTCTTAATTCAAAGAGAGATGTGAAGACAACAATTTTCAATCCTCTTATGACAATTACTGCCAACATACTCATGAAAACATGTATCCTTAGCACCTATTAAACCTGATTAGTAACTTTATAATTCTCTAGAACTCAACACATAATTCTAGAAACCACTTTTAACATATAGTTTACTGCTAATCAGAAATATCAACACATAGAATGTTATGAGTCATCTAAACTTCAATCTTTCTGAGGGTCTTGGGAGTGACTGATTGGCAGAATTGCTAGGCCTTGGAATGTCGACTACTACTTGGGGAGGAAAGCATTTTTCTAAAGAGTGAGTTGGAAAGCCCAGTGACTGACTATCTTATGTAAAACATACTTTAAATCATAATTAACATAAACATGCATCATAATTAATATAAACATGCTTATCTAAGGAAACATTTATAAAATTATAATTAGGGTTTTGAAAATGGAACTGAAATCATAAGAATACATCATGTAAAAACCCTGAAATAACTCTTTAGCATCTTTTTGAAGATTCCACTATTCCGCTGCCTGAACACGTGGGAGAGCCCTTTTGCTCAATCCCTAATAACCTTAGGTGAGAGAGAGCTCTTTTGCTCGATCTCATCAATGTTTATAACATAGTCATACGTGCATGTACAACTAAATTGGGTCTTAACCACCTTACCATACCTTCAATGTCAAGGATCCCTAACATCATTAAAATATGGGTACCTTACCATACCTTTGGTACTAACATTGGAGTAGGGTTTGTACAAGGCACAAACATTTAAACATTTAAGAACATATACATAATATGCATATTTGAAATAATCATACCTCATGATTTCATATCAATGCATAGGACTGTGTAAAACATGGAGTATACTTGATCAATTTCATGATGCGATAAAACATGGCATAGGCTATTACAAAAACGCATGCTAAACTCTTAAATAATTTCATCATTTAAAAACATAGATCATGCGATCAACATTCATTTTAAGGCATGCATTGGAGAAAATTATAGTATAATAACTTCATATAAAATGCCTATACATTGGAAAACATTCATAAAACTTGCGTTAGAAAACATTTATTAAAACTTTTCACTAACTGTCTTAAGCTACTCATCCAAGGCATTGTATGCCTCTCCTATTTGTGTTTGTCCTGAAAAGGAAAGGTACCTTGATCAGTATAATTAGCTCCCTTTTGAGCTTAATGCATAGCTTAACTTTATCGTATACTAATGGTTATCACATCATATTTTTGACGCATCAAAAACCATCCTTAACGCATCGACTATTCCTTAGCCATATTACCTTATAACTTAAATGAAAATTGAGAATCCCTTCTCAAGATGCTCGAGTAAGCATGAAAACACTTCTTGGCCTATGCGACGTACATCCTGTTGGAAGGTACCAATGTGCAATAGAAGAAACCAGGATCCATAAGCACTCTAATATATTAATTTTGACAGAAAAGAAAACATGCTGCAATAGAAAAAAATGGGTTTCATGACACACCTTTGAAGAACTTCCTCTAAACTTCGATTTAGCTGCAAATCTCCACAGGATTTTGTTGTAGACCACCCCAAGATCTTCCCTACTATCCTCTTGGAACTCAAGATTGAGTAGTGAGACTCAAAATAAGCTGGAATTAAGGGAATTTGGAGAAGCTCACAGTAGCAACCATGTAGAAGAACACCCTTCTTCTCTCAAATTTTTCTCAAAAATTTTTTTGGTTGCCCTCTCTTCAAAACACTCCAAAATCTTCTATATATTGCCGACATTCATGCAAAGATGTTTAATGCATGAGATGCACCTCATGCTTGGAGTTAATGAAGAGTTAAATGGGTTATTGATGAGGTAGTTCATGAAGTAAATGGAAAATCAATTTTTCCAACTTTGTGTTTTTCTTTTCTTTTTCAATTTTATCAAAATTGATTTCAAAAATCAATTTTATTTAATAAAACTGAAAATATTATTAAATTTACAAAATTAATTTTCTTTAATAAAATTAATAAATAATTATTTAAATTTTTTTAATAATTCTAATTAATTTAATATCAGATATTAAAAACACAATTCCATCTTCAAATATTTAAACCATATTTAAATATTATTTCTCCAAATTCATTTAATTCTAATTTGAACACTTCAAATTAATTTATCACGCAATTCTAGAGCTTATCTATTTACGAGCTAGTTAGGGGACCTCGCGGACCTACAGATCATGGGCTCCAACGATCCGAGATTAATCGGCTAAACTAAGTAGACTGATCTAACCCCCATTCGTTAACTAATGGGTGATTCCACTAAAGCCCATAGTTGAACTCCCCTCACTGTAGATATATTATGTCCACTCGATATAACCATGATTAGTAAGTTAACCCTTCACAGGTTGCTCGTAATAACGGCTTGGTCGAATCTCTGTTTTACCCCCGAAATTACCTCTTGTTCCTTAAGCTCCACTGATCCCTTAATGAACAATTGATTTGTGATCCAATCAATAAATCGAATCTCTCTCAGGCCAATGAGAGGGTGAGGCCTCTTGTTCAAAACCCAGAATCAGCACTTAAAGGGAAAAACCTCTCTATTAACCTAATTGGGTAGGAGTGAATTCTCTCTTGCACCCTAAGTTCCCAGCTATTCATCAAGTCTTATCCCCAAAATGGTAAGCTTATTGAGCAGAAGCAATTGGTTTACTTTCACCGTTTGCAGATCAAAGGATAATCCCGAACAAACAGGAGTTCATAGTTAGCACAGGATTAAAGTTAAGTTACCTATGTCATCGTTTTGAAATAGTAAGTCATAAATAGTAAATAGTGTTATAAAGTAAGAGTGATAGGTTTCGTGGTCCGATCTTGCACAAAACTCATTTGCACAGGACACCCTTATAAGATCTAAAGGCAACATTAGGGGAGGGGGGGAGGTGAATAGGGTTGACTACCATTTTTTTTTTTAAATAATGTTATCTTCAAACAATGCTCAATAAAGTTAACCCATTAATTTGATTAAAGAAAATTTATGCAAGACAAAACTTAAATCATGAAAGCTATGATAACTTCAAATTTAAAGACTTTAATCAAAGATAAATTTAAATAATACACTAAAAATTAAATCATGCAATTTGGAAAGATTAAAAAAATAACTAAGACAAGATGCAAAAAATTTGAAAACAAGAAATAAAAGAAAGAAAGGAAGATAAAACACCAGGAATTATAGTGGTTTGGAAAATTGCCTACTCCACTCTCCAAGACTCTTTCTTGGGTATTTCACTAAGTGATCCTCTTGCAGGTGAGGACCAAACCGACACATGACCCTCTTTTTCCTAGGTTAAAGAGAAACCTAAGATCCTTTTTACTGGTTCAGGATCAAACCAATTTCTTTTTCTCACAATCCAAGTGTACCCACACCTTAATATAATTCCCAAAAATTAAAAGAAAACCTCACAATATTACCTCTTGAAGGCTAAATACACAAGTTGAGCACTCAGAAAAAAACTCACAAAAATAACTCTAGGAATTGAGAGCTTAAGACTTGATAGCTTTTGGTGTGTGTATATGAAGAGTAAAATCAAGCTTTGTAGCTGGTTGCATGGTGCCTACTAGTTGCAACACATGGAACACTCTCCTCTCTTTAGGTGTTAAGTTGTTCCTATTGAACCTGAGAACCCAACATTCTATACTTAACATATTTTCTTACCCTTTTCTTGCTCACCATTACTAGACTTCTTCAACTCTCTCGTCATCCATCTTGTTACAAACTGAACACATATAATCATAATACTTAGGAAATTTTCCTTATCTTATATTTTAGACGCATCATTCACTATACATAGCTACTTTTCTAATGACTTTAATTCACATCTTAACTCATAATTAAGAGGTCTTAAAAATTTGATTAACTAGTGAAACAAGTTCATGGGTTTACAATTTACCTTCCCCTTAAAGAAATTTCGTCCTCGAAATTTGACTAGAACTTTTCATGTGAACAGATGTGTATATTTTCTCTTCATCTGATCGTTAGTTTCCCATGTAGCTTCCTCAACTTCATGATTTCGCCACAAGACTTTTATTAACAGAATAGTCTTGTTTCTTAACACTGGCTCTTTTCTGTTTAAGATATGATTTGATTCCTCTTCATAAGACAAATTCTCTTTTAATTATACTAATTGTTCTTGGAGAATATGAATAGGGTCGGGTACATACTTCCTTAACATAGATACATGGAAAACATCATGTATCTTAGATAATTTAGTAGGTAAAGCTAACCCGTAAGTTGTTGGCCCTACCCGTTCAGTTATCTTGTAGGGTCCAATATATTTGGAGCTTAGCTTACCTTTCCTACCAAATCTGAGTATCCCTTTCCATGGTGATAACTTTAGGAATACTCGATCTTTGACCTCAAATTCTAACTCTCTTCTTCTCTTATCTACATAGCCCTTTTGTCTGTCTTGAGCTATTTTCAAATTTTCTCTGATTACCTTAACATTTTCTGATGTTGCCTGGATTAACTTTAGTCCTATCAATTGTCTTTCTCCAACCTCATTCCAGCAAACTAAAGTTCTACAAGGTCTTCCATATAAAACCTCTTATGGTGCCATACCGATACTGGAATGATAACTATTATTATAAGAAAATTCTGTCAATGACAAAGGTGTATCCCAGCTACCTCTAAACTTCAATACACAGGCTCTCAACATATCTTCTAGAGTCTGAATCATTCGTTTTGACTGTCCATCTGTCTGTGGATGAAAGGTTGTACTAAAATATAGCTTATGTTGAGGTTGATGCCCTGAATCTCGTGGGTCTTATAGTTTGTAATTGTAATATACAAACAATTTATTTATTTAATAAAATATGAGATATTTTATTCGATATTTAGTAGCATTAACCCACAAAACCAATAAACTAATATCCAAGGTTATCTTCTATAGCTTAAACATGTATGTAGATGTTGGATTAAGGAAGCAAGCAGTGAAAGCAAAATAGGATCATTAAACGTTCTAATTCATTAATTTTGGCTTCAAACTCAACATTCTCATAAGCTAAAAACAGAGTTTCAACACTAACCTTTGAAGTACCTTTGAATCACGAATTCCAGCTGAAATCCTCCCTTCCTTTGGATGTGAACCACCACAAAGTCTTCCCTATTATTCTCTTGGTGCCTTAGATTGAGTTGCGGGACTCAAAACAAGCTTGAATTAGGAAAAATGGAGGAGAACTGGTTTATCAGCTTTTTGAAGAACTGTTCTTCAACACACTTTTTCAGCCAATTTTGCAGCTATTGCATCATCAATTTCCATCTCAAAACTGAAGTTTATATTGCATGACATTCACGCAACAAACCTTCTGCTTGACTTCCAGCTCAAGCTTGAGAATTTGAGCTGTAAATATAGTGGAACCATGATTGAACTACTAGCTTAAAGAAATGGGAAAATCCCATTTTTCCAATTTCTAATTTTTTTCAATAATTTTGAAAATTTTCCAAAAATTAAAAATTTAAAAATAACTTTTCAATTTTAATTCTATAATTAAAATTGAGTTTTTATTAATTTTACAAAAATTAATTCACTAATTAATTTTTCTAATAAAATTAAGAATTAAGAATTAATAATTAATTGGCTCGACTTCACATATTGGCTAGCATACCTGATGCTTTAGCCAAAAGGGTTGAGAACATAGTCATTGCACATGAGATCATGGACTTGTTGCAAGAATTGTTTGAACATTTGTTCTTAATTTTTGAGCATAGAGGGATGGATGACAATACCAGTAGTGTCAGTTCCCAAGTTAAACTCCAGGAAGAGAAAGCAAGTGTTGCTAACTCTATTAAAGTTCATAGAAGAGAAGTGTTCTCTGAAATGGGACTTAATAGTGGAGATGTGTTCTCTGAAATGAACTTGGAGATTATTTAGGTTCTGATACTGATCCCACCACTCTCCGAAAAAGGAGGATGTCTAAAGATAGTAAATATGATTTATTGGTCTTGGAGACACGTTTGGTAGAGAATGATGATTATGCCTGGATCTTTGATTCGGCTGCTACTAATCACGTCAGTTCCTCTTACCAAAGATTTAGTTCCTGGAAAACATTGCCACAGGGAGAGATGACTCTTTAAGTCGGTACTGATGAGGTTGTTTCAGCTATTGCTATAGGTAGGCTGAAGTTATTTTTGGACAAGAATCGTTATCTGTTACTAGATAATATTTTTGTAGTTTCTCATATTAAGAGGAACTTCATCTCGGTTTCTTGTCTCATTGAACAAGGTTCTACGTCTCCTTTTCTGAGAGTAAAGTGTTTATTTTCAAGAATGGGATGGAGATTGGTTTTTATTCAATGGAAAGTAACTTGTATGTACTAGTCATAAAAGCCTTGTTTAATACTGAAATGTTCAATACAGTGACAACAACTAAAAGACCAAAGGTTTCTCCTAAGGAAAACGTCCATCTTTGGTATCTAAGGTTAGGTCACATCAACCTCGATAGAATTGAGCAGTTGGTGAAATGTGGACTTCTAAAGAGTTTAGAAGAAAACTCTTTGCCGGTATGTGAATCATGCTTCCAAGGTAAGATGACCAAACGACCTTTTATTGGAAGAGGTTATAGAGCCAAGGAAGTCATGGAGCTTGTACATTCAGACCTCTGTGGTCCGATGAGTGTTAGGGCTTGAGGTGGATATGAATATTTCATCTCTTTCATAGATGATTATTCAAAGTACGGGTATCTCTACCTAATGCAACGTAAGTCTAAAGTCCTTGACAAGTTCAAGGAGTATAAGGCTGAAGTTGAAAACTTGTTGGAAGCTGTCTCTTATACACATCTAGATGTGTATAAGAGACAGGTGTTAGAAAGGAGAAACAAAACCTTGTTGGACATGGTTCAAACTATGATGATTTATGTTCATCTTCCACACTCGTTATGGGGTTTTGCGGTGGAGACTGCATGTTACATTCTGAAAAACGTTCCCTCGAAAAGTGTTTATGAAACATCTTTTGAGCTGTGGAGAGGCCGTAAAAGTAGTTTACGCCACTTCAGGATTTGGGGGTGTCTGACTCACGTGCTTGTGACTAACCCAAAGAAGTTGGAACCGCGTTCGAAAATTTGCCTCTTTATAGGCCACCCTAAGGAAACGAGGGGTGGATACTTCTATGATCCGAGTAAGAACAAAGTGTTTGTTTCTACAAATAATATCTTCTTGGAAAAACCACATCAGGGATCATAAACCACGAAGTAAGCTTGTTTGATGTGAGATTTCTAGTGAGACTGAGACTACTGAGGGTTCAACATGAGTTGTTTAATAAACCGATAGATCAACAAAAGTTTTTGAGGTCGGAACATCTAGTCAACCAACTCAAGAGTTGAGACTGCCTCAATGTAGTAAGAGGGTTATGAACCCACCAGAACACTACATAGGTTTGACTGAAGCCCAGAACGCCATTTCTAATGATGGGGTCGAGGATCCATTGTCTTTTAAGCAAGCGATGGAGGATGTTGACAAGGATGAGTGGATTAAAGCCATGAACCAGGAGATGGAGTCTATGTACTTCAATCAAGTCTGGGAATTTATGGATCAACCTGATAGGGTAAAACCTACAGGGTGTAAGTGGAGCTAGAAGCGATAACAAGGTGTAGATGGAAAGGTGCAAATCTTTAAGGCTAGACTCGTGGCAAAGGGTTATATCCAGGTCGAAGGAGTGGACGATGAGGAAACTTTCTCACTTGTTGTCATGCTAAAGTCTATCAGGATATTTCTATCTATAGCCACATTTTATAATTACGAGATATAGAAAATGGACGTCAGGACTTCCTTTCTTAATAGTAATCTTGAAGAGACCATTTATATGGCTCAACCAGAAGGGTTCGTAGTTTCAGATGAAGATCAAAGAATTTGCAAGCTTAATAGGTCCATTTATAAGCTAAAACAAGCATCTAGATCGTGGAATATTAAATTTGACATTGGGGTCAAATCGTTTGTCTAAGGATCAATGTCCTAAGACGCCGGAGGTTGAGGAGATGAGACAGATTCTCTATAGGAAGCTTAATGTATGCAATGTTGTGTACCAGACCTAACATTTTCTATTCAGTAGGGATTGTCAGTCGTTAACAATCCAATCCAGGATTAGATCATTGGACGACGGTCAAGATGATCCTCAAGTATCTTCGGAGAACAAGGGACTACATGCTCGTGTATGGAGATAAGGATCTGATCCTTATAGGATACATAAACTCTGACTTTCAGACTGATAGAGATTCTCGTAAATTGACATCGGGATTAGTGTTCACTCTGAATAGAGGGGTTGTAGTGTGGCGAAGCATCAAGCAAGGATGCATCGCAGACTCCACTATGGAAGCCGAATACGTAGCCGCTTGTGAAGTAGCTAAGAAGGCTATTTGACTGAGGAAATTCCTTACAGATTTGGAAGTTGTTCCAAATATTGATTTGTCAATCACTCTCTATTGTGATAACAGCGAGGCTGTGGTAAATTCGAAGGAAACTTGGTGTCATCGTAGAGGCAAGCATATAGAACAAAAATATCACTTGATCAGGGAGATTGTGCATCGCAGTGATGTGATAGTCACGAAGATCGCGTCGGAACACAACGTTGCTTATCCATTTATAAAGGCTCTCACGGCTAAAGTGTTTGAGGGTCATCTGGAGAGTCTGGTTCTACGGGACATGTAACATCTTGTCTAAGGCAAGTGAGAGATGATACTGAGGTGTAATGTATGCCCTAGTTTATTGTATATTGTACTTGTAATTTTTCATGTATTGTACATTAGTCTCCCGAGGCATTAGGACAAATGGGAGATTGTTGGGATATGTATCCTAATTCTCCCGGAGTCTCATAGTTTGTAGACTGTACACATTGTTATGAATAAAATAAGAGTTATTTTATTTGACATTTACTAATATCCAATAAACAAAGCTCTATAGTTATTATATGTAAACTTAAGAATGTATGTAAGATATACAAGTGGATCATACCTAAGTGATAACCTAAAAAGGTCTATAGTATAAGGAAGGAGGTATATCTGATCTTGGTGACACTACGAATACGACCCACTTTGTAGAGGTTTACAAGTATTGTGAACTACTACAGATGGTAGATCCTGACAATTCATGTGGAGACATGCTAGCGGGGGTGTCTTATACAAAGAGTTTGTATAAGACTGGACCACAAAATGATTTGTCTCTTTATATAACGCTGTTGATACTTGAGACTTACATCTCACCTAAGCGACCATAGGTAACATGACCTCAATCTTGAGTGTTTTGAGAACTCTTGCCTTTGAGGGTAGTTCTTTGATTAGTATGGGTAAGAGTGGCCAGATTGCCAACTCAACAAGCCTACCTTTTTGGAGATTTGTCTAATTTGGGAGTTAGGAACTCAGTTACACAAGATGGAATTCACTCATTCCCCGAAGTAGGGGTAAGTAGATAGATTGCTCCCTTAATGGCTGATTCGTCTTGAACATAGTAGCCACAACTTCTCTTTAGAAAAGAGGACTCAGTCATAGTAGAACTATGACTTATATTCATTAGAGGTATCAGTGGTACTTAAAGAGTTAGATGTAACTACAGAGGCATTATGATTATTGGCCCAGCTGTACTTACAAGCGATCTGTCAAGGGTTATTGCATTGTTGATTGGTTGATATGGACACAAAAATATCTGTAGTAAGGAGAGTGCAGCTGTTGGTCTTTAATGAAGTGCCTGACAGTTAACGGATGGTGGATCCCGTGACTAAAGAGTTTAGTCAATTATTCACGTATTGTTGGAGCTTCAAGCTACAGGTTCATAAGGTCCTCTTGGTAGCTCAATGGATTCAAGTTGAGAATCAGTTATTGAGGTTGATTTGAAATGTTCAAATTGACAATAGGAAATTCTATTATATATGACATGATCGGTGTGATGTATGAGATACATCAAGTGAGGGATTAATGTAAATGAGATTCTCATTTACATTAAGTACCATAAAATAAAGAACTATGGTTTATATGTTTCATGAGATGAAATATTAAAACTATAGGTTATATATATAATATGGTAAGTTGATAACCGTGAGACAAAAAGAAAAAGGTTTTCCTAAATTTAGAAGAGTTGCTATTCTCGGAAAGGAACTCACGGATCATTGTCAAGTGAGAATTGTTTTCACTAAACGATAACTGAAAGAGAGAGTAAAAGATCGTAGAGTGACACCATACGATAGTTTACTCAGTTGATCGTAGCTAAACGATCGCAGGGCTTTTTTCTATACGATAGATTTCCTTCTTCTAAATGATTGAGCATTCGTCTATACGATAGACGCTTCTCATCTCCCACTTACTCAATCGTCTACATGATTGTTATTCCTCCGGTCTCTTCCTCTAACTAAGTCCACACAGAGTCCACAATTTTGGATTCTCACGTCAAGAATACCAAGGTAGCCATTGTGTTAGTCTCCTCACTCAACTCGATTGAGTTCGAGGTTTTGGAGGCCATTCGTTGTGTGTTCGCGGTGTTCGTGTGGTGGTTGCTATTGTCCCCACTATGTTGTGGTCGTTGTGTTCGAGCATTCGTGTGTTGCTATCTTGAAGACTAAACAAGCATTCGTGATTGAGGGAGTTTGAAGCATTAGGCTTCAAATGTATATACTTTTTATCCCTGATCTTATTGTAAAGCATGTTGCAATTTCATATTGTGCATGACCGGTTAGTTTCCGTTTCTTGACTATAATTCTATATGTTCAATTCTGAATGAAATTTGGAACGATCATTCTACTGCTCATGAAAATCCTCATGTCTGATTTCCTTCAGGGGCCCCTTGTTCAAGACTCAGAGTCAGCACTTATGAGAACAACCTCTCTACTATCCCTGAAAACAGGTAGAAGTAAATTCCATCTTGCACTCTATGTCCTCAGTTGTCTACCCGGTCTTACCCTTGAAATGAGAGGCTTATTAAACCGGTGCTGTTGAGCCAATCCTCACCTAGTGAACGTAATGGACCTACAGATCATGGGCTCCAACGATCCGAGATTCATCGACTATACTCTCTACACCGAATTAACCCCCATTCATTAACTACTGGGTCACTCCATTAAAGCCCGTAGTTGCACTTCCTCGCTGTAGATATATTGTGTCCACTCGATATAACCATTATTAATAAGTTAATCCTTCATAGGTTATTTGTAATAACGGCTGGGTCAAAAGGCAATTTTACCCCCGAGATTACCTCTTGTTCTTTAAGTCCCACTGATCCTCTAATGAACAATTGGTTTGTGATCCAATCATGAAACCGAGTCCCTCTCGAGCCAATGAGAGGTGGGGCCCTTGTTCAAGACCCGGAGTTAACACTTAAGGGAACAACCTCTCTACTGTCCTTGAAAGAAGGTAGGAGTGAATTCTATCTTGTACCCTATGTCCCCAACTATATACCTTGTTTTACCCCTAAAATGAGAGGCTTATTGAGCAACCCACACCTATGCAAATCTAAGGATAATCCCGAATAAACAAGAGTTCATAGTTAACTCAGGATTAAGGTCAAGTTTGAAGGAAATCAGATTCGCGATTTCCATGAGCAGCGGAACAAGACTATTCCAAATTACAATCATGAGAATCTCAAATGTACAGAGGGAAAAACTGTACGAACAAATGTAGACACGTCTCCACGCTCCAATGTGCATGATTGCTTGAACAACAGTGACCACGAACACTCGATCTACACGCACGAACACAGCACGAACACTTCGCGCACGTTCTCAATGATCTCCTTGGTCACAAACTCCTCTGTAACAGCGAACGACCTCCACAGCACCACGAACGGCCTTCAGAAAACCTCGACGGTGTCGAGTTGAGTTTGACACCACCAACAAGGCGACCTTGGTATTCTAGGTGTGAGAATCCAGAGGGTGGGCTCTATTCGAACTTGATATGAGACAGACGAATGGAGGGAAACAACGATCGCGTACACGACTGCACTGTGGGAGATGGTGGAGACCTTTCGTATAGGATATGACTAATTGTTTAGATAAAGCTATGTGATCATCTAGCAAAGCTATGCGATCGTTTAGCTCTATCGTTTAGCTCGGTCTGTCGCCTATAGACACTACACGACCGTTTACCTTGGGCTAGCGATCGTCTAGCAAAGCTATGTGATCGTTTAGTAAATACTGTAGGATCGTTTAGCTCACACTTGCACGATCGTTTAGGTCACCCAGTTGTCGTTTAGTAAAACCCGAATTTACTTGACGACTACGTGAGTTTCTTTTTTCAAGACTCAAAAACCTTTTCACTCAAAAACCTTTTCAAACTTTCTTAAAACCTCTTTTAAAAATAGGAAAACTATTTTCCTTTTAAATCACGGTTACCATGAACCAATAACCACCCACTACTTTGGTTATTAAAAAGAAAAAGAATAATTATCCATAATTAATTAATAATTATAAACATAAATGATAACCAACTTATCATACTATATTTATAACCTATAGTTTTAATATTTCATCTCATGAAACATATAAACCATAGTTTTCTTTTCCATGGTACTTAATGTAAATCTCATTTACATCAATCCTCCACTAGATGTATCTTATACGTCATACCGTTTATATCATATACAATCAAAATACATTTTGTCAATTTGAACATTTCAAATCAATACCAAGAACTGATCCTCAACTGAATCCAAGCTACCAAGGGGACCTCATGAACCTGTAGCTCGAAGCTCGCGTAGTACGTGAATAACTGACTAAACTCTTTAGTCATGGGATCTACAATCCATTAGCTGCCAGGCACTCCACTAAAGATCGACAGCTAAACTCTCTTTACTACAAATATATTATGTGTTCATCCTAACCAATCAGTAGTACGACAACCTTTCACAGATCACTCGTAAGTACAGCTAAGCTAATAACCGTTATGCCCATGTAGTTACATTTGTCTCCTTAAGTACCATTGATCCCTCTAATGAACATAAGTCATAGTCCTACTATGACTGAGTCTTCTCTTCCAAAGAGAAACTGTGGCCACTATGTTCAAGCCTTGGAATCAGCCCTTAAGGGAGCAATCTCTCTACTTATCCCTGCTTTGGGAAAGAATTGAATTCCATCTTGTGGATTGAGTTCCCAGCTCCCAGTTCAGACAAGTCCCCAGAAAGATAGGCATGTTGAGTTCCCAATCGGGTCACTCTCACCCATACTAATAAAAGGACCGCCCTCAAAGGCAGGAGTTCTCAAAACACTCAGGATTGAGGTTGTGTCACCTATGGTCGTTCAGGTGAGATGCAAGTCTCTAGTATCTATGGCATTATATACAGAGTCTAGTCATTTCGTGGTCCAGGTCTTATACAAACTCTTTGTATAGGACACTCCCACTCCACGTCTCCACATGAATGGTCAGGATCTAGCATTTGTAGTAGTTTACAACAGTTGCAAACTTCTACAAAGCGGGTCATATCTGCAGTGTCACCAGGATCAGGTATCCCACCTTAATCCTTATACTACAAACCTATTTAGGTTATCACTTAAGACATGATCCAGTTGTATATCACATATACATGCTTAAGTTCACATGAGATAACCAATGAGCTTTGTTTATTGGATAAGAGTAAATGCCAAAATTAAATAACATTTATTTTATTCATTGAACAATGTGTATCTTTACAAAACAACGAGATTCTGGGAGAATTAGGACATCAATCCCAACAAAGTTACCTAGGTCATCGTTGTGAAATAGTCAGTCTTAAATAGTAAACAATGTTATAAATTAAGAGTGACTTATTTTGTGGTCTGATCTTGTGTAAACTCATTATACAAAACGGCCCCACTCTTCAAGTCACTACATGTACGAATCAGCATCACTTCGTCTGTAGCACTTTACAACTTCTTGTAATGACTACAGAGTGGGCCGCATCAATAGTGTTACCAGAATAAGGCACCCAAGCTTATTCATATAATATAGATCATTCAGACTATTTACTCGAAGTTGATCCACTCTTATGTCTCCACATAAAGTCCAAATACTGATGTAATAGTCATGGATCTTTTAGTTTATTGGATTTATTTCTAAAACGAAATAAGATATTCATATATTCAATACAACTTTATTGAATCAAACTTCAATAACAACTTTATTGAATTACAGAATGAGTTTGTTGTTTACAAACCACGAATCTTGGGACATAAAACCCAACAGTAGAGACATACATATGGATCATGTTTATGTAATAATCTAAATGGTTTGTAGTAGATGGATAAGGCTGGGTACCTTATCCTGGTGACACTACGAATACGAGCCACTTTGTAGATGTTACAATTTTTGTAAAGTGCTACAAATGATATGATACTGATCATTCATGTAGAGACATGTGAGCGGATGTGTTCTATACAAAGGGGTTTGTATAAGACTGAACCAAGAAATGAATACTCTCATTATATGACACCATTAATAATATAGACTTACATTTCACCAGAATGACCATAGGTGACATGACCTGAATCCTGAGTGAATGAACTCCCGTCGATGAAGGCAGTTCTTTGATTTGTGTGGGTGAGAGTGGCCAGATCGTCAACTCAACAAGCCTACCATTTTGGGGATTCGTCTGATTGGGGATCTGGGAAACAGCTACACAAGAAGGAATTCACTTTTTCCCCAACATCGGGGTAAGTAGATAAATTTCTCCTTTAAGGGCTGATTCCAGGGCTTGAACAATGTGGCGTCACACCCTTTCCTGGCCAGAGAGGGGTTTATTATATCGTATATTAAATTTTTATTATTTTTTGTTAAATCATTTTTTCATATTAATTTGGAAGGTAGTTATAACTCCCTACCCCTATTTTCTCTAAACTTTTAATCATGTGGTGGGTGGTTTTTGTGTGCCAATTATCTTCTTCATAGAAGTTTTACAGAAGTGAATGACGCTTTCTCTGGATTCCACAACAAAAACACAGTAAACTTTCTCTCTCATACACTCTACCTCTTCCCAAAATACACAAAGCCCACACTTCCTATATTTCTCATCCCCTACAGAGAATTCAGAGGACTCTCTTGTGGTGGTGTCCAACCAAATATTGATTTGGTAATTACTGTGGTTTCTTGTTCGTGATCAATTTGGAGAAGAGGAATCACGCGAAGAACAATTCTTCAAGGGTAAGTTTTCTTGAAACCCTAACTCTATTTCGCCTCTTATATGCATACTTTTTTCTATTTAATGCATATTCGTTGTTTTGTCAATTTCAATTCTGTGTAAAATTTAAAATTGGGATCGATCCTCGCTTCCGCTACGAAACTTCACCGTTCCTTCAGCTTAGTACCAAGTGCCTTTTGCAAACTAGGCCAAGACTTTGAAGTGAATCCTGGATCATTATCTGATATAACAGATACTAGAGCTCCAAACTAACTCACAACTCAGTCAACATATAACTAAGCTAGCTAGTCAAGAGTAGATGTAGCTTTGATGGGTAAAAACTTTGCTTCCTTCGTCATTCTATCTACTATTACCCAAATACCGTCATAACCATTAGGTGTTCTGGGTAATCCAAACACAAAATACATGGTCACGTGCTCCTATTTCCATTTCGGTATGGGAAATGAGTTCAACAGACCTACAGATCTCTGACGTACTAGCTTGACTTGCTGACAGATCAGACATCTATCTACATAACTGGCAATATCTTTCTTCATTCGCAGCCATCAATAAAAGTTCTTCAAGGTCTGGTACATCTTGGTGCTACCGCTAACTAGATGCATAGCATAGGCTCATTCATGAGCTTCTTCTAACAAGACATTTTTCAATAGCTCATCATTAGGAACATATAATTTGTTATCCTTCATCAACGCTCCATCCTATTTTAATATGAAATCTGACCTATGCTGTTGATTAATTTCTTCAATTAACTTACTCAGATTATCATCTTTCATTTGAGCCCTGATGATATCATCTACTAGTGTAGGTCTTACCTAAAAATGAGTTATCATTTTTCTCAAATGACCTACTGACAAAGCTGCATTAGCTCCTTTGAATTCTTGTAATAACCTTTCCCTTTAAGAATTTAACACGTCTCTGGAACAGCTGGACTTCCTGCTCAAAGCATCAACTACCATATTAGCTTTACTTGGATGGTAATCAATAGTGCAATCATAATCTTTTATCAACTCTATCCATCGTCTTTGTCCAAGATTCAACTCCTTCTGATCACATATAGATTTCAAAGTCTTATGATCTGTATAGATATGACACTTCTCACCATATAAGTAATGCCTTCATATCATTAATGCTAATACAACAGCTGCTAATTCCAGATCATGAGTAGGATAATTACCTTCATGTTTCTTCAGTTGCCTGGAAGCATAAGCAATAACTTTATAATCTTGCATCAACACGCATCCCAATCCTTATCTAGATGTGTCACACTAAATCAAACTTTTTTCTTGGCCTTAGAAAAGTTAAGATTGGTGCAGTTACCAATCTTCACTTCAAATTTAAAAAACATTGCTCATATTTATCTATCCATTCAAATTTAGCATCCTTTCTAGTCAAACTGGTCAAAGGAAGGACTATTTTTTAGAAACCCTCCACAAACCTCCTACAATAACCTACCATACAAAGCAAACTATGTACCTATGTAACTGTGCTAGGTCGTTCCCATCTAACTACAACCTCAATCTTCTGAGGATCAACATTGACTCCTACTGCAGTCACCATGTGTCCGAGAAATACCACCTAGTCTAACCAAAATTTACATTTGCTAAACTTAGCATATAACTTTTTCTCACGTAGTGTTTGCAATACTATCCTCAAATGCTCTGCATGTTCTTCTTTGTTATTTGAATACACCAGGATATCATCTATGAAAACAAACACAAACTGATCCAAATATGGATGAAATATCCTGTTCATTAAATTCATAAACACTGCTGGAGCATTAATTAAACAAATTGGCATAACCAGAAACTCATGATGCCCATATCTGGTTTGAAATGATGTCTTAGGGATATATGGCTCCTTAACCTTCAACTGGTGGTGACCTGATCTTAGATCAATCTTTGAAAATACTGATGCTTCTTCGACTGATCAAACAAGTCATTAATACGAAGTAACGGATACTTATTCCATATAGTTACCTTATTCAATTGCATGTAATCAATACATAATCTAAGTGTGCCATCCTTCTTCACAAATATAATAGGTGTGCCTCAAGGTGATACACTAGGCCCAATATAGCCCTTATTTACTAATTCTTGCAATTGAACTTTCAATTCCTTCAGCTCAGCTGTAGCCATCCTATACCGTGCTTGTGAGATAGATGCTATTCCTGGTATCCAATCTATGGTAAACTCCACCTCTCTATCAGGTAGTAACCTTGATAGCTCTTCAGGGAATACAAAAAGGAACTCCTGCACCACAGGAACATCTTCTGATCTTATCTTCTTTGGTGAAGAAACTGTTACATGGGTCAAGTATGTTTACAACCTTTACTCAATAGCTTCCTGGCCTTAACTGCTGAAATCAGAAAAGTAGGGAACATTTTCTTTTCCCTTACAAACACTACTTCTGCCTAATCTGGTAATTTGAACATTACTTCTTTCTTATGACAATCCACAAATGCATGATATTTAAACAAGAAATCCATCGCCATAATAACATCAATCTCTAACAGTTCTAGGGGAATTAAATCAATCTCCATGTTCTGTCATTCTATGTGAATTACACAGTTTCTATAACAATTATTAACTACCAACACATCACCTACATGGGTAGAAATAGCTAACTCCATAGGCATAGTTTCTAGCACCCTATCAATATTCAATGCAAACATACTAGAAATAAATGAATGAGTCGCTCTTGGATCAAATAAAACATACATAGGTCTATCATGAATAAAGATCACACCAGTAACGACATCTGGTGCATCCTCAGCCTTCTGCTGGGTCACGGTGTAAACCATGTCCTGCTAACGTGGCTGCCATTACACCCTTCTATTTGGCACCATTATTGGCCTCTTCACCCGCTATGCCTGCCTTAGGCCGCATCACTATCTGAGATGCTGCTTTCTGCTCAATCTGTGCCCCTGAAATAAATTGGGGACATTCCCTCCAATAATGTCCAGGCTGTCCACATTGATAGCAGACATTCTGTCCCTCATAATATTGGCCTGCATGAAATTTACCACATTTGGTATGCAAGGGCTTCCTACCTATACTGGTCACTGATTCCCTATAATATCCTGATCTAAATCCCCCAACTATCTGACTGGATCTCTATCTTCCTCTTCTCTACTGACTGCCATCTGTACTACCCTGAGAAGTCGCTAGCCCACTAAAACGAGGCCTAAAATCTCTCCTTCCAGACTCTCCTAGCATAAATTTCCTCTTCTTCTCTTTGAAGACTTCTTTGTCCTTCATGTCCTCTATCAAACTCCCATCCACTCGCATGGAAATCTTAACTAACTGAGAAAAATCAGTCTAGTTAGCTGTAGCAGTAACGAGAGTTCGTATCTCCCTCCTCAAACTAGTATTAAAACATCTACATCTGTCTTTCTCTTCGATTGTGATCGTAGAAGCATACCATAATAACTCGATATACTTCTGTTCGTATTCAACAACTGTTAGACTACCTTGAACGAGCTTCAGAAACTCGTTTCCCTTAGCCTCACGATAAGAAACTGAATAATACTTATCTTCAAAAGCTCTTTTCAACTCCTCCCATAACATCTCTTATGATCTGTTTCTTCGAGAGCCTATCACTCTCCACCATTGCTCTACTCGTTTCTATAACAAAAATACTGCAAATTTGACCTTACTATCCTCTGGGCATCCAGTTACTTGCAAACACTTCCCTAACTAAATCAACCACACTTAAGCATCTATAGGGTTAGTAGTTTCGAAAGTAGTGGCACCCAGTGTCTTTATTCTCTCAATACCATACTTCTTCTCAGGATCCACCGGTATATATCCTACACTAGCTGCTAATCTCTTAGAAATTTTATCAAAGACTCTATCCTCCATCTGAAGATTGATTCTGACCTGAGGGGTACTAGACTCTTCTTCTGGTATAGCTTCTTATACTATCGATCCTCTGACTAACACCCGATCCCTTTGAGCTATGGGATCTCTGGTAGGGTCACGATCCCTTTCAGCCATCTGCTAAGTCAATCCGTCACGTATACGTTATTAGGCTCATAACATTATTCATATGCTCCTATTTTAATGCATGACTCTACTCCCCAAAATCTTATGCTCTGATACTAACTTGTCACACCCCTTCCCCAGATTACCCTCTTAATTCGAAGAGATTTGTGAAGACAGCAATTGTCAATCCTCTTATGACAATTACTTCCAACATACTCATGAAAACCTATATCCTTAGCACATGTTAAATCTGATTAGTAACTTTATAATTTTCTAGAACTCAACACATAATTCCAACAACCACTTTTAACATATAGTTTATAGCTAATAAAAAATATCAACATAAACATACATAACAGATTTAGAAATTAAACTTATATACAACGCAAACTCCGCTATATTTTCCCCCTAACATGGATATAAAACTTAAACAGAACGTTATGAGTAACCTAAATTGCAATCTTTCTGAGGTTCTGTGGAGTGACAGACTGGTAAAATCACTAGGCCTCAGAACGTCGACCGCTACTTAGGGAAGAAAACATTTTCTTAAAGAGTGAGTTGGAAAGCCCAGTGAGTGACTACCTTAAGTAAAACATACTTTAAATCATAATTAACATAAACATGCTTATCTAAGGAAACATTTATAAAATCATAATCAGGGTTTTGAAATTGGAACTAAAATCATAAGAATACATCATGTAAAAACCCTAAAATAACTCTTTAGCATATTTTTGAAGATTCCACTACTCTGCTGTCTGAATATGTGGGAGACCCCTTTTGTTCAATTCCTAATACCTTAGTTGACCTAGAGCCCTTTTGCTCGATCTCATCAACGTTGATAACATAGTCATAAGTGCACGTACAACTAAATTGGGTTATGACCATCTTACCATACCTTCAGTGTCAAGGATCCCTAACATCATTGAAATCTGGGTACTTTACCATACCTTCAGTACCAACATTGGACTAGGGTTTGTATGAGGAACAAACATTTAAACATTTAAGAATATATATAGATAATGCATATTTAAAATAATCATACCTCATAGTTTCATATCAATGCATAGTTCCTTGTAAAACATGGAGTATACTTGATCAATTTCATCATACGATGACATCGGCATAGGTTATTGGAAAAATGCATGCTAAACTCTTAAATAATTTCATCATTTAAAAACATAGATCAGGTGATCACATTCATTTTAAGGCATGCATTGGAGAAAATCGTAATATAATTTCATATAAAATGCCCATGCATTGGAAAACTTTCATAAAACTTACATTATTAGAAAACATTTTTTAAAACTTGTCACTCACTGTCTTATGCTACTTATCCAATGGGTTGTACGCCTCTCTTATTTGTGTTTTCCCTAAAAAGGAAAGGTCCTTTGGTAAGAATATTTAGCTCGCTTTTGAGCTTAACGCATAGCTTAACTTTATCGTATACTAATGGTTATCGCATCATTTTTTCGATGCATCAAAAACCATCCTTAACGCATCAACTATTCCTCTTACCTTATAACTTAAATGAAAATTGGGAATCACTTCTCAAGATGCTCGGGTAAGAGTGAAAACACTTCTCAGCCTATGCAACATACACCCACTAGGCTTTGTACTCAATTTCCTTCATTGTGGATTTGCTATGTTGTATGCGTTAACGCATATCTTCACCGAGTCAGTTACTTGTTTATTCTTCGTATGAAATTGCCTGCTTATTCATCCACAACATCATCTCATAATCAAACTTCCAAATTTCACAACTTTAATTCCAACATTCATTTAACTAAACTTTCTTTAAAGAAATGCTCATAAACATCTTAACTTTTTTTTACCTTAGAATTTGAGCATCATTTTTTTCCAAAATCGATCAGAAATTCGTCAAATTTTTCGTTGGTTGGCAAGAAATTATTCAACTTTCAAATTCTTCAGATGGCAGCAACTCTCCCTTATTTAGGCGTTAGGAAAATTTTGGCAAAACAGTCTCCTTCTTGGTTAAGCCTATTTATACTTGGGCTTGCATGAAGAGTTAGCTTAATTAATTGACACCTGGTAAGCTTATCCATTCATTGACGTCTATAAGGCTGCCACCAGGCTTACTTATTCATTAATTAAGTTGAATTCCTTAGGTTAAACTTGGTCGCATGGCCTTGTGGCCATCCAAGACTTTTACCTTCAAAGCATGATTATCTGTCGCATCCTTCATCAGCTTAGCCCTCAACAATGGTATACAAAGTTGGTCGCATAAACCCTGCATACCACTTGCTATACTTAGCCACAATGCCCTCCTTTGGGTCTCTGGCCGTATCATTCAACAAAGCTAGCCACATAGAACCTACCATTTCCAACGCATGGAACTCTCTCCTCTCTTTAGGTGTTCACTTGTTCTTACTTCACCTCAAAACCAGCGTTCCATACTTAACATATTTTGTTGTCCTTTTCTGGCTTACCATTAATAGACTTCTCCAACTCTCTACATATCCACCATGTTACAACTTGAACGTATATAATCATAACACTTAGGAAAATTTCCTTCTCTTATATTTCAGACACATCATTCACTATACATAGCTACTTTTCCATTGCCATTAATTCACATCTTACACTCATAATTAAGAGGTCTTAAATTTGATTAACTAGTGAAACAAGTTCAGGGGTTTATAATTTGATGTATTTACTACATGATTTGTTGATTGTCATTTTAATGAGACATATTTTCCAACATTAGGGGGAAGAATTAAGAAGTTGGAAAAATAAATTACATGGAATGCATCGTTATTGTTTCATTTAGATCTCCGTAAGATCAATGAGAACTTGAAGTTTAGAAGATAATTCATTTGCAAAATATAGCAAATCAATTACCTAATGCATTTATAGATGCAAAGAAAGTAACTAAGTCACATATAACGGCTGCAAATATTCCATAAAAAATTGATATCCCAACATAGCAAGTTGTCACTAATGAGTCTAGAACACGACAGAAGCGTGGTAAACCAGTAGGTTTCAAAAATAAAAATCCTCGAAAAAGAAAAATAATTAATAATCAAATAGACTTATTTGAAGATGTAAATACCCATGAAGAAATTCATCACATGACTAATGAGGAAGGTGGAATACATAAAGATAATTATAGGATTTCAGTAAACTATGTCATGACAAGAAAAAGATGGAACCAAATTCAAGTACTTATTTACAACATTTTTGCATATAATATTGCTTTAGATATTATATCTAAAAATGAGGATTCTGAACCAAAATCTATTGAAGAATGTCAACATAGAAAAGAATGGCTTCAATGAAGAAAACAATCGAGGCAGAATTAAACTCACTTTCAAAACGTCAGGTTTTTGGACCAATATTTCGAACACCAGAAGGTGTCAAAATTGTGGGATACAAATGTGTATTTGTAAGGAAAAGAAATGAAAATAATGAGATCACAAGATATAAGCAAGACTAGTTGCATAAGGTTTTTCACAAAGACCTGGTATTGATTATAAGGAGACGTATTCTCTAATTGTGGATGCAATTATACTAAGATATTTAATTGGTCTAATTGTGTATGAAAATATGAATATGCATCTTATGGATGTAGTCACAACATATTTATATGGATCTCTTGATAATGATATTTATGTGAGATCCCATAAGGACTTTAAGGTACTTGAAACATATAAATCAAATTCTCGAGAATTGTATTCAATAAAGTTACAGAGGTCATTATAAGAATCAAAACAATCAGGACGAATGTGGTACAACCGCTTGAGTGGATATTTATTGAAAGAAGGATATCAAAATAATCCAATATGTCTGTGTTTTTTTTATAAAGAAATCACAGTCATAATTTGTTATTATAACTTAAGGAACTGTGAGGTCCATTGCGGAAGTGTAATCGGTCCCAATTCCCAATTTCACATAATTAAAAATACAGAGAACGAAATATGCATTATACAGGATTTATAGCATACTTTTAGAAGGAAAATGGAGAAGAGAAATAGGGTTGGAAACAAAGTTACCCTTGAAGAACAACTTCTTCATGAATCTCTTCCTTGATCGGTCACGAGCAATTCGAAAAACTTCAAAAAAACGTAGTAATCCAAGACGACCACCACTATAAAACCGTCCCCTGTATTCTTCTTAGGGCAGGGTGAGAATATAAGGAGTTGTGGGCTTTAAATCTTTTTAGGAGAGGGAGATGATTTTTTTTAGAGAAAAAAAAAAACTTGTTTTTGGGAGAATTTGTTTTAAATCACACAGAGACCTTATCTGTAATCTTTTGTGAAGAAGCTGAATAATCACGTCCAAAAAATCACTCCCACTAACACGTTTTTTTTATTTTTTTTTATTTTTTGGAGAAAATAAGGGAGGGGAGTTATTTAATAACTTCCTCCCTTTAATTTTAAATTAAAACTAAATTTTAATTTAAATAATAATATAATAACTAATTTATTATTTAACTATATGTTATATCAAAATATAACACATAACTATAATTTATATTATATTAATTAATCATATATAATTAATTCCCTCAATTAATATGAACAATTCAAATTAATCCAAAATCAATTCTCAATAGTCCCAGTTGAGCTACAGAGGGGATCTTATACACCTGTAGATTAAAGCTCCAATGGTACTTGAATAATTAATTAAAATCATTTTATTAAATTACTCAACATCCATTAACTGTCGGTCACTTCACTAAAGACCGATAGCGGCACTCTTCGCACTATAGATATATTTATGTGTCCATTGGATATAACCAATCCAAAGTGCGATGACCCTTCACAAATTGCTCGTAAATACAGTTAGGCCAAAATTACCATTTTGCTCCTGTAGTTCCATCTAACTTCTTAAGTACCACTGATCTCTCTAATGAATAATAAGTCATAGTCCAACTATGACCAAAACCCCTCTCGGGTTAAAAGAGGGTGTGGCGCCATATTGTTCAAACCCCGAAATCAACCCTTAAGAGAGAAATTTATCTACTTGCTCCGACATTAGGGAAAGAGTGAATTGTGTTCTCAGTTCCTTAATTAGACAAATCCCTAAAATGGTAGGTATATTGAGTCGGCAATCTGTCCACTCTCACCCATGCAAATCAAACGACCACCTTTATAAGCAGGAGTTCACATTCTACTCGAAATTCAAGTCATGTCACCTATGGTCATCCTAGTGAAATGTAAGTCTCTATTATTAACGGCTTTATAGAATGAGACTATTCATTTCGTGGTTCGGTCTTATACAAACTCTTTTGTATAGAACACCCTCACTAAGCATGTCTCTACACAAGTGATCAGGATAAGATCATTTATAGAACTTTACAACAATTGTAACATCTACAAAGCAAGTCATATTCGTAGTGTCACCAGGATAAGATACTCAACCTTATCCATCACTTAAACATGATCCGTCTGTATATCTCTACATATATGTTTAAGCTATAGAAGATAACCTTGGATGTTAGTTTATAGGTTTTGTGGGCTAATGCTACTAAATATCGAATAAAATAGCTCAGATTTTATTAAATAAATAAATTGTTTATACAATACAATTACAAACTACAGGACCCACGAGATTTAAGACATCAGCCCCAACAATAATTGTATATATTGATGATTTAAATATAATTTTAATTCCTGAAGAGCTTTCAAAGGCAATTGAATATCTTAAAAAAGAATTTGAGATGAAAGATCTTGGAAAAACAAAATTTTACCTTGACTTGCAAATTGAGCATTTTGTAGATGGAACATTTGTTCATCAGTCAACTTATATAGGAAAAGTTTTAAAAAGATTTTAAATAGGCAAAGCACATCTATTGAGCATTCCAATAGAAGTTCGTTCACTAAATGTGAAGAAAGATATATTTCGACCTCGAGATGATAATGAAGAACTTCTTAGTCTTGAACTACCATATCTTTGTGCAATTGGTACACTTGTGTATCTTGCTAATAATACAAGACCAGATATTGCATTTCCGTAAATTTATTAGCAAGATATAGTTCTTCTCCAACAAAATGACATTTGAACAGAATTAAGCATATAGTCTATTATCTCTGAGGAACAATCCACATCAGTTTGTTTTATTCAAATAAATCAAATTTTGATATAGTTGATTATGCAAATTCTGGATATTTATCTGATCCACACAAAGTTAGATCTCAAATAGGTTAACTATTCACATGTGGAGGAACTGCTATATCATGGTGGTCGGTGAAACAAATCATAACGACCACTTCCTCAAATCATACTGAAATTCTTGCAATTCATTTGGCTAGTCGAGAATGTGTATGGCTAAGATCAATGACTCAACACATTTGTAGAATATGTGGTTTGTCTTCTAGTAAAAATATTTCAACGATATTATGTGAAGACAACACGACATGCATATCCCAAATCAAATGAGGATATATTAAAGGAGACACAAAAAAACATATTTCACCGAAGCTTTCCTACACTCATGATCTTGAAGAAAATGATGACATTACTGTACAACAAATTTGTTCGAAAGATAACCTAATAGACTTATTTACAAAGGCATTACCTACCGTAACCGTTGAAAAACTAGTGCACAACATTGGGATGTGGCGACTTGGAGATCTCAAGTTATGTTTCCATGAGGAGGAGTAAATATACTTTTTAAGAGTATCAGATTATATGAAATATGTACTTTTTTTCCTTCATCAGGGTTTTTTTCTTAGTGAGTTTTTTTCTCATAAGATTTTAATGAGACATATTTCATATAGAATGGGTATCTATGAGGGTATATTATAAATATGTTAAATTAGATGTCATGTATCACTTATCCATGTATCACTTATCCATTACGCCATGTTTTGTCCATGTGTCTCAAGATTACACACTATTAGTGTCTATGTACTCTACTTCCTACTTGCCAAATTGCTTATAAATAGTGATATTTGGTGATTTTTGAAAGACACACATATTGATGATCAATCAAAAAAGATTGAGAAAGTGGAGAAATCCATTCTTTGTTATTTTATTTACTTTTTGTTATTTATTTATTTGATACATTTATATATTATTATTGTATTATATTATATCTATATTGTCGTTGTGCGATGTTGTGCTCCTCAAATTCACAACAAATTTAATCATATTTATTACTTTTATTATGCTAGTTTCACCTCCCTCCCACCCTCCTTATTACACACCATTTTGTTAGCATTTATTTATAATTATTTTTTAAAAAAGAAGTTAGCATTTATTTTAGTTAAGTTAAAAAGTAAAAAAATCTATTCAAGGGTATTTTCGTCTCATATCAATCTGAAGATTCTCATAAAAAACACATTTAACTATTTTTTCAAAATCAAATGGATTTACCTGTTTTCGAATTGGAATATCTAAAATTAGACATTCCTCTCGTTGGCCCAATGCAAATGATTACATTGATAATTCGAGAAATTAAAATATTACATAAAATATACTAGTAAATTATGAAGTTGATTACAAAACTCATAACTCAACGCAGTTTGTGCAAATTTCTAACTTTTAATATCTAAATTATAATTTAGCTAGTATTTAAGTAAATAAAAAATATATAAATATGATTTATTTTTATAGTTCGTGAAATTGGTGAATCAAACTTCTAATTTCGATTTTTTTTTAATACAACTGCATAGTGGAAGATTGGTACTCCATCTCAATATTACATAATCAAGTTTATTTTGACCCTATTTTCGATGTTGATGATACAAATGTTATTTATAAACTGTGTATTGGTTACGGTCAGTTAGGATAGTAATAATATATATATCTTACTTTAGGGATAGAATGTAAAGTACTCTTTAAATAATTAAAACTTATTTAAATTTTAATATTGTATTACTTATTTTAATGGAATTGTAATTATTTTATTCGAACCTAGAAGGTAGGGTGTTTGACTAACTAAATAATTTAATATTTATTTTAATTTATTTTTTTGGAAAAAAAAAAAAAAGAGAAAAAGTGAGAAAAGGGAAAAAAAGAGAAAAGAAATTGATGCGATTTAAAATGGAAAAGGAGACATGAAACGTTTGATGCCTATTGAGAGATTCGAGCCGACGCATTTGTGGACAAGAGTGGGGAGATGGGCACACACATAAGTCTTGACCAAAATTTAAAATGTCGATGCTTATGGAATTATTGATTCAACTATTACGTGGATGTTGAAGCTTGAGAAATATAGAAATATTGATGAAAATATTAACATGTCGACGAAAATTTAATATTATGGTCATAACCACTATACCAACTCAAACCAGGCATGGTTCCAAATATTTATCAGACAAGCCAATATTTTAATCAATAATTTTAGGATAAATATCAATTTATGCCCCCTAAGCTTTGGGGTTGTATCAATTTAAATTCTAAACTAAGAATTGTATCAATTTAAACGGTAAAATTTGAGAATTGTATCAATTTAAACTCTAAACTTTGATAGTTGTATCAATTTAAATGGTAAACTTTGAGGCCAATTTAAACCCTAAACTTTGAGAGTTGTAACAATTTAAGCCTCAAACTAATAATTGTATCAATTTAAACCTTGAACTTTCATAAGTGTATTATTTTAAACCCTGAACTTTCCTAAATAAATCAATTTAAACTATGAACTTTCATAAGTATATCCAAATAAAACATAATTGAGGTTATAAGTTGATACAATTATGAAAATTCAGGGTTAAATAGATACCGTTATAAAAGTTCAAGGTTTAAATTGATACAATTATTAGTTTCAGATTTAAATAATACAACCCCAAAATTCAAGGTTTAAATTGAAACACTTATTAATTTAGGGTTTAAATCGATACAACACCTAAAGTTCAGGGGTATAATTGATATTTGCCAATATTGTTATAATTTTGTTGAGTTTAACATTGATATGAAAGGTGAATCGATATTTTTGTTATATTGTAAAAAACTCATGAAATACGAAAAAATAAGTAACAAAACGTGACTATTGTATTGATAAATAATAAATCTTTTAACTTATTCAGAAAAGCATATAATATTTATTTTTTTAATTTTTTTTTATAATTGTTTAAGAAATATCATTGGCATTTTACTTATATTTTTATGGATATTTTTGTAAAATTGATATCACGACATTTTCGTCACCGACATTTTAAACCTTCATCTTTTGTCACATCATTTAATCAATATCATTAGAGACCATATTGTTGGGTTTCATTTCACCTTTTTGGTGAAAACCCAAATTAAGGCCCAAGGCCCATTAGGGCCAAATCAGTTTTTGTTTAAAACTTAAATGTAAAGCCATCAGTTTTTTTTATTAATTACGGAAATCGAGAGAGTCCAAGAAAAACGACAGTGAGATTAATTTAGAAAAATTCTTCCTTACAATAGCGTTTGGCTGGGGATCGATCCGTTGCCTGATCGAGCTAAAATTATGACAGCGTGTTCAACGAGAGTCTTCAATCTGAACGGTGGAGATTTTATTTGGAGCTACCTTCCGATACTATGGATAATTGTTTGCTACTTCAAATGAGACGTTTTTAATTTTATTCTTCTCAATTTGTTGCCGTTTGTTGCCAAGATTATTAATCTTGAGATATTTACTATGTATGCCTCTAGTTGTGATTAGGGAGAACTCATCGTAACCAATTATTGATTATAGTAGAGATTTTAATTTCAGTCCGTGGTTTTTTACTCCTCACATTAAGGGGATTTTCCTAAGTTAAAATTGCTTGTGTTCTTACTTGATTATTATATTGTTGCTAGTTGATTAGTATTCTATTAGATTCACACAAAAGTGGGATAATTGATTTGAAAAATATAGTATTTATCCCAACAAAGTGGTATCAGAGCCTTGGTTAAATTAATTGTGATTGTGTTGTGTTGAATATGGATACTAGTTCAGTTAAGATGGTTACCCTTAATGCGTTAAATTATCAAGTTTGGAAAAGAAAAATGGAAGATATTTTATATGTGAATTATTTGCATCTTCCAGTTTTTTTTAGGAGAAGCATGATGATAAAACTGATAACAAATGTTAATTATGTCATAGGAAAGTGTGTGGGATTATGAGACTATAGGTATAAGAAAATTTTAAACCATATTGGTGAAGAAACTCATGCACGGACTATGTGGAACAAGCTTGAGTCACTATGTTCCCCTAAAACTGGTAATAATAAAATGTTTTTTATTAAACAAATGATGGGGTTAAAGTATCAAGATTGAACACCCATGTTAGATCACTTGAATACATTCCAAGGTATCGTTAATTAGTTATCTAGGATGAATATCAAGTTTGAGAATGAGATACATGGGTTATGAGTCCTTGGTACATTGTCAGACTCGTAGGAGACATTTAAACTTCCTTATAGAACACAGCCTCAAATGGTATATTAAGTATGGACTTAGTAAAAAGTAGCATATTGAACAAGAGGATGAGAAAAAAGTCACAGGGCTCTTCTTCACAATAAGATATTCTTGTTACTAAAAGAATGGGGAAGAGTAAGAGCAAAGGTCCGACGAATTAAGACAAAAGCAAAAGTAAGAGTGGTCAGTTTACAAATGTTAAGTGTCATTATTGTCATGTGAAAGTGCATATAAAGAAGCATCGTTGGAAATTTAAAAGGGACAATAAAAATGATAAAGGTAAGGAAAAGAAGAATGATGATGACATGATGCAGACATAATTACTACAGCCACCAAAGAGTTTTACATCTTATTCGAGGTGATGTTATAAATCTTGCTACACAACAGAGCAGTTGGGTGATTGACATTAGTGCCTCAATTTTTGCTATATCAAAGAGGGATTTCTTTGCATCCTATACACTTGGTGATTTCGGTAGTGTTATGATGGATCAACAAAAGCAGTTGGCATCAGAGATGTACACTTGGAGAAAAGAATGATTCTTAGCTGATTTTGAAGAATGTAAAGCACATTCCTGATATTCACATGAATTTGATTTCTACAGGTAAGCTTGATGATGAAGTTACTGCAATACCTTCTATGATGGTAAATGGAAATTTACTAAAGGCTCTATGGTGGTAGTTAAGGGAGAGAAATATTCCTCACTGTATTATATGAAGGCTAAGATAACTGATTGTGATATAAATACAGTGAATGATGAAGCGAATATTGAGCTTTGGCTTAAAAGACTCAATCACATAAGTGAGAAGGGTTTATTAGCCAAGAAAAATCATCTCACTGATATAAAGAGTGTACCCCTAAAAAGGTGTCCTCATTGTTTGGCAAGAAAGCAGCCTAGAGTTACTTTTAAGTCATCTCAGCATTCAAAGAAACCAAATGTACTAGATTTAGTACATTCTGATGTGTTTGGTCCTATGAAAATAAAAACTATTGGAGGTGTGCCATATTTTCTGACGTTTATTGATGATCATTCAAGGAAAACGTGGGTCTATACCTTGAAGACTAAAGATCAGGTGTTACAGGTGTTTAAACAATTTCATGTCCTTGTTGAGAGAGAAACTGGTAAAAAGTTGAAACGTATTAGGACTGATAATGGAGGTGAGTATTGTAGACCTTTAGATAAGTATTGCATAAATCATGGTATTCGACATCAAAAGACACCTACTAAGACTCCTCGATTAAATGGGATAGCTGAGAGAATGAGTATAACATTAATTGAGAGAATGAGATGTTTCTTTTAGAGTCACAATTATTGCAATCATTATGGGGTAAAGCATTGAATACAGTTGTACATATTTTGAATCTCACACCATGTGTTCCTTTGGAATCAGAAGTTCCGAACAAAATATTGTCAAATAAGGATATATTTTATGATCACCTACGTGTCTTTGGTTGTAAAGCTAGTGTTCATGTTCCTAAAGATGAAAGATCAAAGCTTGATGCAAAGACTAGACCATGTGTATTTCTTAGCTATGGCCAAGATGAGTTCAATTATACATTGTATGATCCAATATAGAAGAAGCTCATAAGAAGTCGAGATGTGGTGTTTGTTGAAGACCAAATGATACTAGACATTGAGAAAATAGATAAAACAGAGTCTAAGCACAATGATGATCTGATTGATTTGAGTTCAGTTTCTTTGACACAGCCTTCTATGTAAATAGAAAATGAGGTTTAGAATAATCAATTTATTAATACAGATGAGGGTTCTAAACAGGTTGAGGTAGATAACAGCGTTCAGGAATAGATGTAGAAACAGAAGTTCATACTGATGTTTCGCTCAGGAGATTTATCAGAGATTGACGCCCGTCAATAAGACATTCAACTAATGAATATTTATTATTCACTAATAGGGTAGAGCCTAATAGTTATGAAGAGGCCATAGAAGATGAGAATAAAAGTGAGTGGATTGATGCTATGAAAAATGAGATGAAGTCTTTACATGAAAATCACACTTTTGAGCTTGTGAAATTGCCTAAAGGAAAAACTGCATTGAAAAATAAGTGGGTTTATAGAGTGAAATAAGAAGAATATACCTCCAATCTACATTACGAAGCAAGATTGGTTGTCAAAGGGTTCAGTCAGAAGAAAGGTGTCGACTTTGATGAAATTTTTGCTCCAGTTGTCAAGATGTTTTCTATACGTGTAGTTTTGGGTTTGGCAGCTAGTCTTGACTTAGAGGTTGAGTAGATGGATGTTAAGACTACATTTCTTCATGGGAACTTAGATAAAGAAATCTCCATTGAACAACCAGAGAGTTTTGAACAGAAAGGCAAAGAGCATCTGGTGTTTAAATTGAAGAAAAGTCTTTATAGATTGAAACAGGCACCGATGTAGTGGTACAAGAAGTTTGAGTTAGTTATGGGGGGCAAGACTATTGGTTACTTCTGATCATTTTGTTTTTGTCCAGAAATTTTCTGATGATAATTTTATTTTATGGCATGAATGTTTTGAGAATTGATAGGTTGAAGAAACAATTGAGCAATTCCTTTTCCCTGAAGGATTTGGTGCCAGTAAAGAAAATTCTTGAATTAGAATAGTTTGAGACAAAGCTTCCAAGAAGTTGTATATGTCACAAGAGCAATACATAGAAAAGGTGCTTGAGCGTTTCAATATGAGTAAAGCGAAACCAGTCAGTTCTTCTTTATCTAGTCACTTCAAACTGAGTAGCAAACAACGTCCTTCTACAGATAAAGAAAAGGAAGAGATATGGCAGGAGATCTACACAACAGAAAGTCTACTTCCGATTACTTAATGACATTTGTAGGTGGTGTAATGTCTTGGCAGACAAGGTTGCAAAACTGTGTTGCACTTTTTATAACTGAAGTAGAGTATATTGCAACAATAGAGGCTTGTAAAGAGATATTGTGGATGAAGTGCTTTATACAAAAGCTTTGCTTCAAGCAACAAAGATATGTGATATACTGCGATAATCAGAGTGCTATTCATCTTAGTAAGAATGCTACATTTCAATCCAAAATGAAGCATATAGATGTGAGGTATCATTGGATGAGAGATGCTTCGAATGATGAATTGTTTGAGCTTGCAAACTAATAATAATGGATCTGATATGTTGATGAAGAATCTACCAAGAGAAAAGCTTGAGTTTTATCGTTCCGTCATGGAAATGACAAATTCCTTAAAAAAGTGAAATAGGTAGAGATTTGTTGGGTTTATTTCACCTTTTTCGTGAAAGCCCAAATTAAGGCCCAAGGTCCATTAGTGCCAAACCAATTTTTATTTAAAACTTAAATGTACAACTTCCGGTTGTTTTGATTAATTACACAAATCGAAAGAGACCATGAAAAATGGCAGTGAGATTAATTTAGAAAACTTCTTCCGTACAACAATGTTTTTCAGCCATTTGGGGATCGATCAGTGGTCTGATTAAGCTGAAATTTTGACAGCATGTTCTTGACACAAGGGTCTTCAATCTAAATGGTGGAGATTTCATTTGGAGCCACCTACAGTTAGATACCGTAGGTAATTAGTTTCCACTTCAAGTAAGACGTTTTTAGTTTTATTCTTCTCAATTTGTTGCCGTTTGTTGCCAAGATTGTCAATCTTGAGATATTTATGTGTATGCCTCTAGTTGTGACAAGGGAGAACTTGTTGTGACCCATTATTGATTATAGTAGAGATTTTGACTTCGGTTCGTGGTTTTTTACTTCTCACATTGAGGGGGTTTGTCCACTTTAAAATTGTTTGTGTCCTTACTTGATTATTATTGTTGTTGCTAGTTGATTAGTATTCTATTAAATTCACACCAGTGTGAGATAATTGATCCGAAAAATATAGTGTTTATCCCAAAACATATACTCTTATAATTAATTACAATATTATCTTCATAAATTTCGGAAATAATATGTTCTTATAATTCTTTTAAATTATAATGTTAATCAAAATATCCTTCGAAATAACCTACGGGAAGAGTTTTGGAATTTATACAAATAGACCAACACAGGCTAAATATGTAAAAAAATATAACTTTTGTGTGAGAGTTTCTGAACCTAACTTAGATGGCCAAACAGAATGCAAACAATCAGCAGAAATAAAACGAAAGCAGTAAAGAACACCAAATATATAGCGGTTCGACCAAATTGGTCTACATCCACTTTGAGAACCTGCTTGAATTAATTTATTAATGAGCAATAAAGGAATTTTACAAATTACAGATAATCAACAAATTCACCAATCTGTAATTTCAGTATCCACTGATACCGAGAGAGATCTGCACACAACGTTGCATCTGACTACTGAGAACAACCCAATGCAAAACAACCCACCGATGAACCACGTACAGACCCGTGTGTATCTTTCACCTCTGCCGAAAACAGCCTCCACGACGAACTTCTCAGACCGGACCACGACACCCGACCTCGGCACCCACCAGACTGGAACTGATTTAAACCAGTCGAGAACCAACCGCTGAAACACGTGAGAACCGGCTGCTGACTGAAACCACGTGAGCACGCCGCGGATGCACGGCAAACGAACCACCCACGGTCGGAAAAAATCCGAACTCCAATTTTCGTCCCAGGCGGCTCCTCGTTCTTCAGACGATTGCTGCTGCACCGAAAAAATCCCAAGCGGCTCCCTTTTTTCTTCTACTATTTAGTTCGGCACACCCTCTCTAGAGTCACACGATTTTCAGCCCTATTTTGGAGAAGAAAGGAATATTACAAAAATGTCACTACTCATTATTTACAAGAATGCCATTGGGCCTTTAAATTTCCAAAAAACCCAATAAAACCCACTTAAATACCTTGTTATTTTCTACATTTTGTTTAAACAACATGAGCGAATGATCTATGTTTGTAAAATCATCTATGTAAGCCAAAATTATTCAAGTAGCTTTTCCTGTGCCAAAAATTTTCAACTAGTTTTTCCTGATTTTATGTTTGTGTTTGGAATTTATACAAATTTTCACAATTTTGGCTTACATAGATGATTTTAAAATTTCCTCAATAGGTTTTTCCTATGCAGTGTTGGTATAACAACTGTAGGGTTGAAGGATCTGTGTTTGGTGCAGAAGCATGTGTGCCAATGAGCTATTTTGTAATTTATTAAAAACCATTAGATACAAGAAAGTTTCATCTCGAAATCAATTTACAATAAAAGGATTAACTCATTGTATCTTATAAAGATTATGAGTTATTTTCACGTTGTGGTGTGGGATCTATCTGTTAGGGTGTTTGTCATTGCATTATGTGATTGGCTTATTTATTATAAGAAAAACTAGAACAATATGTTTTATAACATGTGCAACATCTAGGATGTTGTATCATGGTAGACATAAATTTCTGCTAAAGATTTTTTTCCTTATTTGTCAGGATTTTGTAGATTTTGTGGTCTACTGTCTTTTTCCTTACAAAATTGATTTACTCTTTCCTTAAGTATATTCTTACAGCTATATATATACATATTGTCGTTTTGTCCAATTTTAGGACTAGTTGTTTTGAAGATTCTTTGAAGTCAGCTATCTTGTGTAATTTCTCTCAAACCACTAGTGTGTCAATCCTTCATTAGAGAAGATTATATTGTTGTAGATCTTGAGATTTACTCTAAATCGTGTTGGTTTATTCTTCAACAATTTGAAAAGTGATTCAACCAGCAGACATCAACTTGCTGGCTCTTGTTGATCTGAAGGAAGAAAAAAGTCCACCTTGTAAAGAAGTGGATAGGAGAGGTAATGTAAACCCCGAACCCTATTTTTCCTACTTACGTATGTCAATTAGTATATTAATTAAGATTAATATTATTTTGTAGGGAAGAAGCTTGATAGTGATAGAAGAAGAAGAAAAATATTGAATATTTAGGTTCTCGGATGTTAAAGTGTAAGTATGTATGGTTAAAAGAAGGAAATTTGGCTAAGTATGGAAGCTTTACGTTGAAGGACATGTTAAAGTATGCGTCAGCCTAAGCATTTTTTAGGTTCGTTGAGCATATGTTGGGCATGAGGCAAGGAGTAGACGGCTAAGTGTTGGCCGAAGGAAGTGCCATGCGTTAGGCATGAGCTATGCGTTGGCCAAGCCTTATGTTGAGGATAGATGGGTATGAATACGTGAGACGTGGCAAGGTGCCTAGGCGATGAGGCTGTAGTGCACATTAGCTAGGCAAGGGTGTTTGTGCGAGGAAGCCATGTGATGACCAAGGGATAAGGTGAACGGCGCAAGAGGTGTCGAGGCATGCACTAACCAGATAGATGTGTGCGCTGAGTGTGCCTTGCAATGGTAAGCAATTGAAGAACCATGCGTTGGTGATTATAGGGAGTTCTCAGCTTAATCACTGACTTAAGTGGGTCAACTGTCAAGGTTAGGAAAATTAAATCCACTTAGTGGGTTTGGCAGCCTAAGATTAAAAGGGGGGCATGCAGTTCACAGTATAAAATGAAGCCCCAGTTCAAAAGCTCGGTTTAAGCAATCTACTTATGCAAAAGAGGTGATTTCAAAGCCATTTGAACGGTTGATGAGTGTAGTTGATGTTCCTAGGCAACTGGAAGGAAATTCTTAGAGGTTTGAGTTGAAATCTAAAGGAATCTTCAAGAAGGTCAAGCTCTCAGATGAATCTGGGCCAGAAGTAGAGATCAAAGGATTCCGACCAGATCACAAGAAATTTAAAGCTAAAATTTTAAGATAAGAAAGTTAATATGTAGAACAAAATTTTCTAAGAAAAGGTCTGGAAAATAATTTATTCGAGCTCAATTTTGAATATGAAATTTTGATTTGAATAAGCAGACAACTGCAACCATTGAGCAAGCAGGCAGCTCAACCGACAAGTTGCAAGTGTGCGCAAGAGTAGGTTGACAAGAGACGCTGTGCTTGTGTGCATGCGAGGTGTGGGCACAAGGGTTGTGTTGTGGACGAAAAGGCGCATGCTGATGTTAAGGTGATGCAATGGTGGCGTGCGGCTGAGTTGGCGCATGGGCATGCGTTGACACTTAGTGTGACATTGTTGGCCGCATAGCTAAGCTATATAACCCAAGAAAGTTCTAAGTGTTGAATGCATAAGGGAGGTATGCATTGAGCTGAAGGATGATGTTCTAAGTTGAATGTTAAGCTTGTTTATGTGAGTTAGTCTCACAAGGGGACTAATAGCATTTACCAAATATATTTGTCATTTCCATAGGGTTAACACCAATAGGAAAGACTTATCAACCCTAGGAAGGATGCCCAAGGTTGTGAGTGAAAAAACTAAGTGTTTTTCCAATGTTTTAGTAAATTCATGTTTTACTTAAAAGTTTAGACTCATGATAGCTTTATTTATAAGAATGTTTAAGATAGTTCGAAGTAAACTAGTTTAAATAGTTTATTAACACATGGCTTAGTTTAAAGATGTTATGAAAGCATGTCCAAGTATTTATATACTTTATGTTGACAAGCATGCGCTAGAAGTTCATTATTATATGATAAGGATGTTTAAGCATATGTTTCATGTTACTATGCTTTTATGTATACATATTTTAATGAGTAAGTTTTTATGATGGTTATGATGAAGTCGATACTGAACGACAGTGAGATCGAGAAGGTATCCGGACCATAGTACCTAAGGTATGATGATACTTAGTTATTACCACATGCACGTAGATGGAGTTGACGTTGATTGTATTGAGATTACTCTACATCAACTAAGGATAGAGGTTAAGTGATTGAGCAAACGAGTTCTCTCTCAATAAGATTAAAGATGATTTATGGTTTCAGAGAATTCCATGTATTAAAAAGTTTAACATATGAGTTTGCTTGGCAGTTTTCAGTTTTAAGCATGATGATTAAGTTTTTTACTAGTCACTTACTAGGCTAGTAGCTCATCCTTTTCAAATGTTTTTCTTTTCCTCAGGTAGTGGTCATCTCCCCAAAAGGTTAGCTGCCTTGCTACTTTGCCACACAAGGACTCAAGATTAACTCAAAGATTAAAGTGACGTACTAGCTTTCGTACATATGTGTTGTTCATATTGAGGACTAGTGAAGAATGTTGGGACCCATTGGACTCTGTAACTGTTATTATGATGTACTTATGTTGTGTGTTAGACCTTGGTGTTCTGAAGTTGTTTTTAAGTTTGAAGTTTGCTAAATGTTATATATGGGATCCAGGGTTCTTAAGCAAGTTAAGGAGGCTAGTTAGATAGTGGGTGCTACAAAGAGGTTGGTAACTACTGTCGTCACATGCTTTTCCAGATTAAAAGGGTAATCTGGGAAGGGATGTGACAGGTAGCCTATAAACTCAAGCGATCAGCTTGGAGATAACTCACCCTGTATTCTATATGAGTTAGTTGACTTCGATTGGATTAGACCAACCCTGAGAGGAACATGCCCACAAGGGCACAGCCAAATCTCAAACTTAGGGGGAGCCTAAGTTTTTCCAAATGAAGTGGTTTTCATTTGAAGGTGGAAAAGATACAAGTTCTTTGTGAGAGGGAATCTCACACTTAGGGGGAGCCTAAGTGATCATTAACATTCTTTTACTTAGGGGGAGCCTAAGTACATTGAAGATGAGGAGATCTCACACTTAGGGGAAGCCTAAGTGATCGTCCTCAAAGTCGAGCTATTCGAATGACACTGTAATTGTTGTTTATTTACAAATAAGTACATCGTTATAATTGCTTGATTTTATATTAGTGAATATATCTTTTCACGGACACATTATTTTTTGGATGTAGGTTGTATTGCGTCGAACTGGGTTACCAAACTCTGTGTGTTGTTTTGACTTTAGTTTAATTAATTTATGCACTTATTTATGATGTTTCTGGGAATGCTATAAAATCGTGTGTAACAAGTTTTGTCGTGTGTTAGATAACACCTTTATTTCACTATCCGTAATATATTCTCTATCAAGATGGTGTCTCTTTAAATTTGCTATTCTTGAGTTGGATTGTATCTCAATTTTTTAGGCCAAATAACTGAATAGGTTTCATAGACTTTTTGGCCTAGTTTGTCCAAATTAAACCACTCAAATTTTCTATATATGATGTTTTCTTTTCTTTTCCTCTTTTTAGATTATACATCCAATATATAGTTCTATAAAAAAAACGTGAAGAACAATATACATTTCAATTGAGTATTTAAATGTAAAGAAAAACATTATAAATACAAAAGAAAAAAAAGGGTCTTATAATGGAAAGAATCTTGGAAAAAGCTTCAAAGTAAAAGACATTAATTTCATACAAGGTATTTTAAAAATATGGGAAAAGTACTGATCAATAAAGCATCAGAAATATTTCTAAATAAATAAATAAATATATAAAGCATTAGAAATAAAGAAAAGAAAAGAATTGTTGAATGAAATGCTTTTCCATGGCTGCATGGTTCATAATCAAGATGCTCAAAGTCAACACATTGCTGAAAAATAAAAGTATTGAAATTCTCAAGGCCCACATAACACCATTTCTTAATTTTTTTTCCCTCGTCTTTCAAACACTATAAATTCATCCATTCAGCCCTTCAATTGTCCACATATTTCATATAATTTCCTTCTTCTCAAATAAACAAAACCCATTTGTACATTTTCCCCCTTGCCTTTTCGTTTGTAAATTATAGTAATAATGGCTGATATGGGGAAAGTAGTTTCATGCCACACTGTTGGCTCATGGAAGCAACAGCTCCTCAAAGCCAAACAATACAACAAATTGGTACTTTCGATCATTTCCTTCTGATTAATTATTTTCCTCTCCCTTCATGCATCAATCTTGGTAGCTATACAACAATATTTTCAATATTTTTGTCGACAGGTCGTCGTGAATTTTACAGCAACGTGGTGTGGCCCGTGTCGTACCATGGCTCCAGTTCTTGAAGACTTAGCGAGTAAAATGAGGAACAATGACGTTTTGTTTCTGAAAGTGGACGTTGACGAACTCATGGTACTATTAACTTATCTTAATCACCATTTGAAACTTCTTTGTTGTTAATTAGAGACAATCACATTGTGACGACTATATTTATGGTTAACTTTCTTTGTACAGAGTGTTGCTAATGAGTTGGGAGTGGGAGCTCTGCCCTCGTTTCAGTTCTTCAAGAACGGAAAGTTAGTAGACAAGTTCGTGGGGGCAAGGAAAGATGTATTGCACAGCACTGTATCCAAACATGTCGTACAAAGCTGACTATTATCTGTAATACTTGGGTGCAATCTAGGCTATGCTAATTCATCTCCACATTGTCTTTAATCACAAAGAAAAAATATATTTTTTTCAGAAATAATTATCATGTAATAACTTGTGATTATACATTTGAGTTGACTTCTAGATGCACCAACATATTTTTCAGTCTATTAAATATTGCTGCAAATGTAGCTAACTTTATGAAAAATCTAATGTTTAACAAGTTTATGCAATATTTGTATTCTATTGAGATCAATATATTTTAATTTGTCTCATCCAATCAGTAAACCTTCTCTTAATTATAATACATTAATCATTAAAAAATTAAGTCAAAGTGAGCTTAGTTCAGGAATATTGACATGTGTTCCGTTCTAAAAGGTCAGACATTCGATTCTCGACCTTGCAATTGTTGTAGTAACATTTTTTCTAATCTACCTCATTATATTTCAACAACTCACGAAATTGTCAGTGGACTAAGCAAATTGATTTCACCATTATACAAACACAAACAATTGGGTCGAAAAGTTCATTAATCTAACTTAATTAGACACATAAAATTAGGAATTGATGTGAGCAACATTAATTGTATATAGTATAAATATGAATATAATTTAACGTACATAATATAAATATGAATATAATTTAACTAGTTAAAATTATATTTTAAGAGTCGAGGATATTTGAATTTTTTTTTTTAAAAGAAGGTGTTGTTCACAACCTTTAATCTAGCATATTAAAAAAACTGAAACCTACCATAAATTCGGCCTAATATTTAAAGTAAGAGAATAAATTCCAAAAGTTGATGATGATAAAAGAAATCTAAATGAACGTATAAATAAATGTCAAGTGCCAACTAAAAGAAAGTCTAAACAGTAGAGTTAGGTATGAATGATTATGCAGTGTTATTATTTTTTTTGGTTAGTACAGCAACAGTGAGGATAGGGGATCAAAACCTTCAACATTTAGAGAGAAATATCATGCGTGCCAATTATCGTTGAGTTAAACTCACTTTGACATGACATTGGATTAGAAATGATAAATCATAAAAGATAATTTATTAAATAAAATATACTACTGAAAATTAAGATTATCTAGTACATAGCGACACTTCTTACTCACGATGTTACAACGATTCAAAGAACATCATAGGTAAACATAGAAAAAAATAAAATATGAACATAACATAGTTCGGTGACCCAATTCGATGTAATACCACCTATGTTTGGAGGGCAGTGTGCTCATAAAAGATAAATTCACTAATATAATGTCAAGCGACTACAACGTTGTACGTGTCTGAAAAGAAACAATAATTACATTGACACATTGACACATAAATAGCTTAACTTCTTGACCACTTAGGCTCTCCCAAAGTGTGAGAATCCCTCTCAATGAAACTTAGGTTTTCCTGAGTGCGTTAGTATTAGTGAATGTCTCTTAAGTCTCTTCTAAGTGTGAGACTCCTTTTCAATGAAACTTAGACTCCCCCTAAGTGAAAGACTCTCTCTCACCAAGACTTTTATCTTTCCACCTTTAAATGAAGATCGCTCAACTTGATGAACTTAGACTCCCCTAAGTTTGAGAATCCCTTCCCAATATTTAGTAAAATGCTTCAACAGGATCTAAAGAAATAAGAAGAGCAATAGCAGCACAATCTTCACAATCGCAAGATTGACACACTTGTGATTTTCGAAACAACCACAAAAACAACACCTCTAATATTCTCTTAAACAACCAACCATAAAGGAAAGAAGAAAATAACCCTAAAAACTAAATCGACTCAGCTCAGAAAAGGAAACAAAATCAAAGGAATAAACAACCAGAATTTTCTAGATAAGAGAAAACTTTTCTTAAAAAACAACAATCCATGGGACAACAGACTAAATAGAACGACAATTGTAAAGACATCCTGAATGACAAACCAAGGCATAAAATGACAAATGTCATAGGGTACATCAGCCACAACATCCTTAAAAAAATATAGCCAACATCAAATCAAATCTCTAACAACTACAACTCATCAATTTTAAGTTTCGATTTTTTAATTAGGTAGAGGCCATGATTAAACATTCTTTAGGAAAAAATAATGTGCCTCATTTATTAAGATAATTCACAAACTTAATTATTGATGACAAAATCTGGTCAAGGTAAATATAAATTCAATCATCTTGTGACAACAACTATGAACTTGTAACTCAAAGAAGCTTGCAAGATGGAAAAGATCTACGCACAGATGTGGTACTTGCCATAGAGGCTTCAATACTTAAGTTAGTTTAGGAAACTATGTAGCAAGTATGAGAGTTTAATATGTGAGGGGACTTACTTTCTTCAAGGTTTTACCCTTTATTTATAGTGTTCATTGACCTAAGTCTTTCCATTTTAGGGTTTCTATTTTACATCTAGCTTTCGTTTCCTTAAACCAAGCTGGGTCTCCTTTAAAATCCTCTCCCATTTGGTTTCTACATGGTCGACCTCGGCTCAAGTTGAGGCCAAGTCTTGTGGCATGGACCTAGTCCATGTTGCACTTACTTTTAGAGCTTGACCGACTCTAAATTTTGCCCCTTTGGCCCAAATATCGTTTCCTTTTCTTGAAAAGCCTATTTTGCCCTTTGGTCCAAAATAACTCATAATATGAATACGTTGGGATGTATGCCCTAAAACCTCGTAGTTATATATTATTTGAAATAATGATTGATTATTTTATATATGTAATAATCCATTAAAGAAAGATCCAAAGTTATTTTATGTATCTTAAATATGTAAATGGTTGACATACAAGTAGATCATATTTAAGTGATAACCTAAATGGTTTGTAGTATATGAATAAGTCTGAGTACCTTATCCTAGTGTTACTATAGATGGGACCCACTTTGTAATTGTTACAATTATTGTAAAGTGTTACAAATGATCTGATCTTGATCGTTCACATGGAGACATATGAGTGAAGGTATCCTCTTGTATAAGACCGGATCACGAATTTGTTAGTCTCTCTTTATAACACTGTTACTTAAAGAGACTTACACTTCACTAGGATGACCATAGGTGACTCGACCTTAATCCTGAGTGACTTATGAACTCCTGTCTATAAGGGCCATCCTTTGATCTATAGGGGTGAGAGTTGGCTAAATTCACTGACTCAATATGCCTACCATTTTGAGATTTGTCCGATTAGGGAGCTGGGAACATAGCTACATAAGATGGAATTCACTCATTCTCGTCTTTAGGGTACATAGATGAACTGTTCCCTTAATAGCTGATTCTAGTCTTGAATAATGAGGTCTCATTCTCTCATTAGCCCGAGAAGGATTAGTTTATAGTTGAACTATGAATTGTTTGTTCATTAGAGGGATTAATGATACTTAAGGATTAGATGTAACTATAGGAGTAAAACGGTAATTTGATCCAGTTGTAGTTACGAGCAATTCGTGGAGGATCGACTTACTACTAATTGGTTATATCCATTGACATATAAATATATCTACATTGTGAAGAGTACAACTGTGGGTTGTTAGTGGAGTGACTTGCAATTAATAAATGTTGATTAATTTAATTAAAGTGTTTAATTAATTAATCTCGTATTATTGAAGTTTCTAATTTTTAGGTCCATTAGGTCCCCTTGATAACTCACAGAGAGCTAAAACAAGGAACATATATTTTTTGAATAATTTGGATTGTTCAAATTATTTAAGGAAAATAAATATTAATATGATTAATATAAAGTATAATGTATATTGATGCATTATGATATATAGTTAATTATAAATATGATTTATAATTAATACTAGTATATAAGAGAGATAAATACTTGAATAAGATTCAAATTAATATAATATATATAGATACATTATAATATAAAGTTAATTTTGAATGAGATTCAAAATTATGCTTTATTATATGAGAGTAATATATTTGAATAAGATTCAAATATTAATTGTATGAATTGGATTCATATAATTATTATATGTTAAAATTAATATGAGTGAGATTCATATTAAAAACATATCTTATGTTAGATGTTGTTATTTGAATATGATTCAAGTTAAATTAAATATATGATATTTAATTATAAATTAATTAATTGTTAATTAATTAATATTATTTAACTATATATTAAATTAGATTTAATATATAGTTTAAATAATATAAAGTTTGAATAACTCCTAGAGAGTTCTTCTACGTATAATGGAGGGGAATTGTGACCTCTTCCCATCCTCCATCTCATAGAACCCCCACTCAACGTGCGAATCGATTCTCTATAAAAAAAAGTTACAGAAGAAAAATCTACTTCCTCAATCTCTCTTCTCTTCCCTTGATACTCCAAAAACTAGAGGGATCCCAATATCTCGATTCTTGTCCTGAGAATAGCAAGGAAGGTTCGGTGGTGGTATCTCAGTATTGATCGAATTGGGTGTGTAGTTGTGGGCATGAGACGCATGCTGGGGGGGGGGGGACACCGGACACGGCATAAGGCACGTGGGGATGACAGGCATGAGCTGATTTTGGTGCTCATTTGCTTGTTTTTTGACATTTTGGGTGTTGGTGAGCATTTTTGAAACCCAATTAGGATTTTCTTAAAATTTTAACCCTAAAATAAATAATTTTGGATTATAAATTTATTTTTGGGCTATTTTATGTGTTACAAGGGATATGTGCTTAAGGTATAAAATTTGAAGGTTTAGGGCTTAAATTGTGTTCAATTGGTGTTGGAATTAATATAAATATAATTTACATTAAATGCAATAGAAGAGAAAGAGAACTATAGTTTATATATTGTATATGATGCAATATTAAAACTATAGGTTATAAATATAATATGATAAATTAATTATTATATTTATTTAAAATTTATTAATTATATGATAATTGATATTTCTTTTTCTCAATAACTAACCTTCTCTCAATCCAAAATAAGCTAGATCCTACCACTCTTGGATTTTCACACCGAAAATACCAAGGTAATCTAGTGGTAGTGTCGAATCTGTTCGAGGATCGAGTTGATACTCGTTGCTGGTGTTCGAGGGAGATCAAGTTCGAGTTGATCATTGCGTTCGAGTTTGATCGAGGGATATACGTGAAAAAAGAGTTCTTCAAAGGTATTGTCTCTCTAACCTTTGTGTTTATTTCAAGAAGCATGTTGTAATTTATTGATTAATGCATAATCTGTTTAGTATGATTGTAAATATTTGAGTTCTTTCACAATGGAGTTTGGGATGATCCGCTCCCGCTCAAAAATCCTTTATAATTAGAGTTCCTTCAATTGGTAGTAACTGTGAGTGATTTTATTTTTGAGTATTTTGATATGAAAAGTATATAAGTATAATAGTATGTTATAATTTGTGAAATGTGTTGGCATGATCTATTTTACTTGACTATGATTGCAAAAATGTTTGAATTGAGTTATCATTGGTTTTATATGAACTGGATTTATAAAAATGTGGTTTGGAAGTTTAGGTTTGATCTTGAGTATAGGATATTTTAAGAGTAGGACGTTAGATGTCACAGAGAGAAGTGATGTTTAATGTCTTCACGCTTCGTCTTAGATTAGAGGAGAAATCAGGAACGAGGTGTGAAAATTGGAAGGAGCTTCAAGTTCGAGAGAATTTTTCACTGTACAAAGAGTTCATGACTCAGGAGTTCGTTCGAGAGGAAAGCATTGAAGATTATCTTCAATGGTTAGTCTTCTAATCTCTCTATTCCCTTTTAGGAGCATACTTAGATTTATTTATATTTATCCAGTATATTGTATATTTTCTTTGTCTTTCATGATTTTCCAAAATGAATTTTGAAAGCACAAACGTTTATGTGTTTTCGTTGAGGAATTAAATTCCTTCATAATAAAGATTTTATTTATTCTTAAAAAATGTTAAAAGTTTAGTGATAATTGAACATAAATCTTAATAAGAGAAGATGATTAAAGTGAGCATAGCTCAATGATTATTGATATGCATCTTTTTCTTTGAGGTTGGAGGTTCAAATCTCTTTCTCCCATATGTTGTGTACCTAAAAAAAGATATGTTTGAAGTTCTATATGAGTATCGTTTCATTTTGGCCTGCATTTTAAAATATATATTTAGTCTAAACTTTTTTTTGGTTAAGTTGCATGGTCCCTATGATTTGAAGAAAGTTAGAATTTAGTCTCTATGTTTTATTAAGCCCTTAAGGTTTAGAATCAAAATTTAGTCCCTATGGTTTAATAAAATTCTCATAAATAGTTTTTAGATGGAGGCTATTTATGAAGATTATATCAAATTATAAGGACCCTTTATGAGAAATTAAATTCTAGCTTTTAAAATCATTGAGACTAAATTCTAACTAAATTCTAAATAAATTCTAACTTTTTTCAAATCATTTTCTTTGAATATGTATATATTTAAGTTTCCTTAATTAACTTAAACAAAATATATATATATATATAAAATTGGAAAGATATTTTTGTTTTTTTATTTCAAACATAAAATTTCATCGAATTGAACTATAAACTAAAGATATAATTATCATAATTTAATTTTAAAAAGAAAGAATAGTTCAATATCAATTTTATTTGAGATCAATCAATTTTGTATTATACATATTTGTTTTTTTTTTTTTTAAATGCTAATAGGTGTAATTATTAAATGAGAATAAAGCCTCCATTATCTCCACAAAAGTAATGCCATTCTTTGCATAAATCCACACATGATTTTGTTTTTGGTAATTTAACCTTAAAGACCTCTCAACTCTCATACCTAGCTAGTGAAAATGTTGTCCTCATATTTCCCTTTCTAACTAAAATGAGACTTTGTTTAATGTGGTTTGATAAATTAAAAAGTTGAGTATAAGTCGATCCACTTTACTAACTTGGCAAAAAATAAATTGTTTTAAAAAAATGTATATTTTAATTGTATGCCACCTAGTATTTTTTTAATCATTAATGTCACCATTATTACTTACACAATTCATATCTTAACCAACATATATGTGATTCTTTTTTCATTTGATGATCGATTCAAATATCTCACGACCTTTTAGTTAAGTGTACATGTTTTATGTTAGTTGAATTATATTCATATTGACATATTTGTGATACAATAATATTGCACGTTAATAATAACATTAATTATGTCAAAATGAACCTAGCTTAGTACATATACCTTCACCTTAGACATTGTAAATTTTTTTAAAAAAAAAATATTAATAATAATAACATTAATTAGCATATTGATATAGCTATGTCTTTAACCATATTTTTTAAAGTTAAAAAAGAGACTAAACTGGACTCTTTATTTTATTTTATTTTTACATTTCAATGACTAAAATAGATTTAACGGATGAAATTTAATTTAAACTACAACTTTCTATTTGGAGTTAGTGATAGAGTGAACCAACAAAGAAACTACCCAAATGAGATGAGGGAATTCTAATTATTTTTAACCATGTATTTTTTAATAATCTTGTCATTTTAGGTTATAAAACATATTTCTAACATTTTTAACTTTTACTCTCACTACTCAATTAATTAATTGAAAATAAATGATAATATATAGATGAGAAGAGTTAATAAAAATAATATGATTAAATGATTGTTTTCAAATATAGGAAAATGAGTCAATTTATTTCTAAATATAGCAAAATGTCATTGTCACTGATAGACATCCGTCAGTATCTATCATTAATAGACGTTGAAACTTTATTTTATTTGACAAATATTTCTAACAGTTTTATCATTTGAAACAATTATCGATAATTAAATTATTAAAACAAAATTGATATTCTTAAAAGAATCAGTGTTATAAAAAAATGAAAAGGGAAAATTGAACATATAAATGTTGACAATATGAACCAAAAAAACTAGATCCATTTCAGCTCTCTATAACTTTAGTCCCTATTCAAACAAACAGAAATTGGTTGGCAAGCTATTATAAACTGTTTTTCTGTTCAACAAATATTTATATAAAAGAAGCACAGTGTAAAAGAATAGATATATATGTGTGCGTTTTACTTTTTCTCAGTGTACATAAATAAGTGAATATTCTTGAGAGGGAGAGTTGAGATCAAAAGCTCAACCCTCGCAAGAATAGTAGAGACAAAAAAAATTAGGAAAATCTCCATTTTCTTTTTCATATTTACAGACATAATGAATCAAGTCAAAAAATGAAGAGAAAGACTTACCACTTGATTTCTGATTAGCTATGTGGCCCAAGGAGCTCCACACAAATCAACCACAACTTCCAAACTTGCGTTTTTGGATCAGTTGAGCAGAAGGGTCTTGTTTAGGCCTAACACTCTTTTTCTTCTTGGGTCCGCTATCATCAACTAATATCAGAGCCAGGTTGATAGCTTTTTGGTGTTCTTGAAACCTCAGATCAACTTTCTTGAGAGATAATAAATAATTTTCTTGAAATTCTTGAGTTAGTACAAGTCAAATTCTTGAAGTTCTTGAGATGGTCACTGCTAATTTGAAATTGAGAAGTTCAATGGAGTAGAAGATTTTGCACTATGGACAGAAAGGGTCAAGGCTTTTCTAAGCTTACAAAAGGCCCTGAAAGCTTTGGATGATCCAAAGTCCCTGCCTACCTCTTTAAGTACTAAAGATAAGCAGAACATGGAAGAAATTGCATATGGAACTCTAATACTTAATATTTCTGATAGTGTCCTCAGACAAGTCATAAATGAAAATACTACTTATGAAGTCTTGGAGAAATTAAAGGCTCTCTACGACAAGAATGACCTTCTTAATAAGCTGTATATTCAAGAAAGGCTATTCTTCTTTAAAATGAATCACTCCAAGTTCTTAGACGAAAATCTAGATGAATTCAAGAGACTTACAAATGAATTTAATCAATTCGGGATGAAACTAGGAGCAAGAAGTAAAGCTGCCTTGTTGATTAACTCATGACACCTATAGGGAGGTAAAAATAGCTCTGAAGTATGGAAGAGAGATTGTGACATTAGACGTTGTCATTATAGCCCTAAGGAGTATAAAATTAGAGTTGCAAGCAGAAGGAAAGAGTGTTGATGGTGTTGAATCTTTGTTCTTTAAAGGCAAGAATCAGTTTAAGAACTCTTTCAACAAGAACAAAAAGTTAATAGAGTGAGGCCAACCTTGAAATGCTTATCTGCCATAAGGAAGGGTATTTCAAGAGAAATTTCCCTGAAAGGGGAAAACATCAGAGAAGAGATGATAACAGAAGATTAAGCCATATGACATAGACGATTCAACCAGAATAGAGAATTCAGAAGTAATGATCAAAAGAAGTCAAAGGAGCATGGGAGAAATCAAAGGCCTGCTGGAGAGGAAACCTATTACAACGAGGTTCTTGTTGTTGTAAATAAGAAAGCATAGATTTTGAAAGTGAGGAGGGAGACTGGGTCTTAGACTAAGGATGTACCTATCATATGACTTTCAAAAGAAGCTGGTTTATTGATTACAAATCAGAGTAAGGGGACTCAGTTTACATAGGGAATAACAATGAGTGTGAGATCATTGGTAGAGGCCCAGTGTTACTAAAAACTTAGACAACTGTTTAAGAGATGTCAGGTATGTTTCAAAAGTTAAGAGAAATCTCATCACATTAGGCATGTTTGATGATCAGGGTGTACATTCATTGGAGAAAGAAATGGGTTGAAGATAGAGAAACAGTAGAGAACAATACTTGTTGGAAAGAGAATTGATGGACTATATGTTTCAAAGAAGGTTAATCAACCCAAGTATGCCCTACTATCAGAAACTGAGAAGGACAGTGAATTTGAGTTGTGGCATGAAAGACTTTCAAGTATTAGTGAAAGAGGTTTGAATGAACTCTTAAAGCAAGGTTTGATTTAGTCTAGAGGCACTAAAAGACTCAGTTTCTGTGAACATTATGTACTAGGGAAATCCAAAAGAATGAAGTTCACAAAAAGGGTCCATTATTCCAAGACCATCCTTGACTATATTCATGGAGACCTGTGGAGTCCTATAATAACTCCTTCTTGGGGACGTTCTAGGTATTTTCTATCTCTTATGGATGATTTTTCTAGAAAAGTATTGACCTATTCTTTTAAATATAAAGATCAAACCTTTGAATGTTTTAAAAATTGGAAGACCAAGGTAGAAGCTTAAATCGATAGGAAAATTAAGTTCTTCGGAAACAATAATGACCTAGAATTTTAAGGGAACAATTTTAGCTTTCTTTGTGTTGAGTATGGGATAAAAAAATTGAAGGATCTCATATCGATGAGTGATAACGAGCAGAAATGCACGTTATTACAGCACAAAGTTATAAAACAATGCAGGATTGCGATGATAAAAATATACAATATTGCGTCCATAAGCATTATGTTCACAACATTGCGATCACATGCATCTATCGCATTAAAACAGCTAACTTATGTATTTTTGTACAGAAAATGCATTGATTCAAGGCGGAAATGCGATCCAAAATTAACGTCCGAGCGTAGTAAAAGATTGCGTTGACGCAAGGCTATGCGATCATTTGCGCTCGCGAATATCTGCTCAAGAAGATGGTCGTATAGAGCTAGTGCATCATGGTGGGCGCATCTGGGTGAAAAGCGTAATAAATTGTGATGAGACAGAAAGCTAATGACGGTCGATTCCAAATTAAGTTGATAAGTTGTTAACGACCTACTGTAGCAAGTACACTCAACTTTTTGGTGACAAATATTCGGCGCATCAGATAGAGAATTAATGTCATCCCATCAGTACAATCATAAGAGAGAAGAAGCTTTTCACCCCGAAGATCTATAAATACCGAAGGCCACCTTCAGTGAAGGAGTTCGTTCAGCTTAGAGAATTTTCCCAATAGATAGAAGTAGCCTTGTTCATAGTTTTCTTTTACTTAGAAGGTGGAAGCGAGTGAAGGAAGATTACACCGAAAGATCATTCCGGTGAACTTGGAAGAGTGCCAGGAATCATTGAAACCAGAGAGAGGGTCGACTCTTACAGAAGCAAGAACATATTTTGGGCGGAATAGAGATAACACGGTGTAAAAGCCTTGGAAAGCAAGGAATTGCTACCAGGCTCTCTACCCTTATTTCCATTGTCATTTTGTACTCTGAACTTATTTATAGAAATGGAAACTGCATCTTTATATATGTTCACTCTCTGTACATTACGCATGAGTAGCTAAATCTATCGAATGGATTAAGAAGCACTTAGCTAGCATAACCTGAGATCTTCATTCTATGCGATTATCTTGTATTATGTATGCGTCATTCGTTCATTAGAGATACTCGGAAGGGTAGTCTAAGGATAGGATCTAGACTTGGAAAAGTCAGATTAGGATCTAGGCTCGGAAGAGTCAGATTAGAAATGCATAATCAAGAGATACAAGCTTAAGAATAAGTTTTGTTTGCTATTAACGCATTGCATGCACCCTAGAGATAGGTTATGATTGTATGCGGTCACCTTGTCCTTGTATGCATCTTGCATCATCGCATAGACAAGAAGTAAAGACTTAGGAATAAGCTCTATAGACAATATCGCATTCATCGCATGCGTCCTAAAATTAGGAGTCATCGCATTTGCATTGGAAAATGAGTTGCGGTCGCATGAGTGTAGCATGATCGCATAGCTTGAACGCATTCTCGAGAAACGCTAGCTAAAGACCTTCGCAACCCGTTCCTCTGCATACTCAGTGTATCTGTCGCATAATTACTCTTTTCTCAAATCCGACGCATAATTTTTATACTGTAAACAACAAACTAACCAACTCCTTGATTTATTTGTTACCGCAAAGTGATCTAAAAATTACCACTGCATAGTTTTCCTTAGTCCCTGAGTTCAAACCATTTTCCAGGCAACTCAGTAGGATCTATACTTGGATCTTGCTGAGAAAACTTGCTTGCTCAATGCATTTTCCATCAATGCAATCCTTACCATTATTTCATTGTATAAAATAACGCATCAATGAGTTCCAAGAGCACGTTCGGATCACTCCGATCTCACAGTGACCAAAATACAAATATATACATTCAACACATACAATTATGCAAAAAAACTTTAATTAACGACATGCTTTGAAAAAAAAATTAACAAAGGGACAGAGCGCCATACCAGTTGAAGACATTCTTCACACTTCGTCACTCCAAGCAATGAAACCTTCCAAGCGATCTACCCATCCCCAGCGGAAGCGTCGACTACAGCAGCAAGAACAACGCGACCTCACGACTGCAACGGGGACGACACTACCACAAATGAGCCCCAGGTATTCTCGGAGTGAAAACCCAAAGAGTGGGCTTTAGTGAATTTGGTAGAGGATGGAGGAAACACGAATCGTGTAGGTGATAAGAAAGTGGAAGAGAAAACAATGCTATCACATAGCAGAAGTGCTTTCGTCTAGGAGGAGCTACACGATCGTGTATGATTTACTGAACGATTGTTTAGGAAAAGGTATACGATCGTTTAGTTAAATCGGTATACTATACGACCGTATAGAGAAGCTATACGATCGTATAGGCAAGAGTGTGTGATCGTTTAGGTGCACGAAGGACGATCGTTTTGGCGGAGAAGAGCTATCGTATAGTCTCTCGAGCGATCGTTTTCTTTCACCAACGCGCGCTTCTGAATTCTTTTGGGCGAAAAATGACCGATGATGCAAAAATGAAAACTATTTTGATTTTAACTCATCAATTACAATAACCAACGCTGCCCATAACCCATGTCCGAACGTGAAAATTGGTATAATTATCTTATAATTAACCAACAAATTAATTAATAAATATAATCATATTATATTTTTATCCTATAGTTTGATATCACATATCTAATATAGTATTTTCTCCTCTACTTGATATAAATCATATTTATATCTAATTTCCTCCAAAATAATGTATGTCATACATTTTCGAAGTATATCATATATAATTAACTAGTCTAATTATATCATATATAATCGAACTTCCTCTTGTCAATTTGAACATTTCAAATTAACCCAAATACTGATTCTCGACTTTATCCAAGCTACCCAAGAGACCTAATGGACCTGTGGCTCAAAGCTCCAATGGTACGTGAATAGCTGACTAAACTCTTTAGTCACGAGATCCACCATCCGTTAACTGTAACTCTTTAGCCACGAGATCCACCATCCGTTAACTGTCAAGCATTCCACAAAAGACCAATAACTGAACTCTTCTTACCATAGATATATTTCTATGTCCATAAGATATAACCAATCATGAGTACGATGACACTTCACAGATGCTCGTAAGTACAGCTGGGTCAAATTACCATTTTGCCCTTGTAGTTACATCTCACTCCTTAAGTACCACTAATTTCTCTAATGAACAATACAACATAGTCCAACTATGTGTGAATAGCTCTTGGGCCAAGAGAAGGTGCATGGCGCCACATCGTTCAATCCCCGAAATCAGCCCTTAAGGGAGCTATCTATCTACTTACCCCTACCTCGGGGAAGGAGTGAATTTCATCTCTGTCTCTTATACACATCTAGATGTGTATAAGAGACAGCACCCATACAAATCAAAGGACCACCCTCAATGGCAGGAGTTCCCAACTCACTCAAGATTGAGGTCATCTTACCTATGGTCATCCTAGTGAAGTGAAGTCTTTGTCATGAACGGTGTTATATAACAAGACGTTAACACTTCGAGGTCAGGTCTTATACAAACTCTTTGTATAAGATCAGACCATCTGTGACAAGTCACAACACTTGTGACCATTCCACAAAGCGAGCCGCATCCGTAGTGTTATCAGGATAAGGTTCCCCTCCTATATCCATATACTACAAACTATTTTGGTTATCACTCAAGACATGATTCACTTGTATGTCACCACATACATGCCTGAGTCACATACAGATAACTAGGGATTTTATGTTTATTGGTTTGTGGTAAAGCAAATAAAACAAGTAACTGAGAAAAATACTAAAATGTGAAGTAAATATCATATATTAACAACACAAGCGTTCGTACAAACTATTTATAAACTATAGAACACGAGACTTTAGGGCATCAACCCCAATAAACAAGACATGGGCCAGTAGCCTATACACCTCAACAGAATGAAGTTGCAAAGAGAATGAATAGAACACTAATGGAAAGGGTTAAGTGCATGTTGTCTGAAACAAAAGTAGCAGAGGGTTTTTGGGCAGAAGCTCCAGCCACAGTTATGTTTACAATCAATAAAAGCCCTAGTGTTTCTATTAATATGCAAACCCCTGAAGAAAAATGGAGAAGAACACCCCTTGATTTGTTAATCCTAAAGCCTTTTGGATGCACTGCCTATATTCATATTAAGCAAAGTAAGTTGGAACTTAGAATTATGAAATCCATGTTCATAAGGTATTTCTGGAGGAGTAAAAGGCTTCAAATTTTGGGATTTTAGCTCTAATAGAAGTTTAATCAGCAGAGATGTAATCTTCAAGGAAAATGAGTCCTATATGGATTATGAAATAGTAAGGCAATTAGTTAAGGAAGATCAGTTTGACTCTCATTCCAGCTCACATGTTGAAGTTCACCATAGAATTAAAACCTCTACAATAATATATGAACAAGAACAAGCCTCAAATGTTTCAAGAACTTCAGAAGAAAGAACTGAAAGGCAAACTGAAAATCTAGAAGAATGTCTCCTTTCAAGAGATAGAGAAAGAAGAACCACCAGACTCTCTTCTAAATTTATAAAGACTGATTGCAATTTTAATCACTCTATTGATGATCAAAGTGAAGAACCTAACAATTTTGAGGAAGCCTTTAACAGTGAAGAGAAAAATGAATGACCTGTAGCTATGAAAAGTGAAATTGACCCACATTACAAAAATATTACGCGGGAGCTAACTGATAAACCACTTAACAAAAGAATCATTCTTTATAAGTGGGTTTATAAGAAGAGTACTTGGGAAAAAACAATCAAGAAGTAAAATATAGGGCCAAACTTGTTACCAAGGTTTTTAAGTAGAAAGAGAGAGTTCATTATACAGAGATATTCTCTCCCGTGGTGAAGCACACCTCAATCAGGGTTTTCCTTTCTATTGTGGCCTATGAAGACCTTAAATTAAAACTTTCCTATATGGAAGCTTGGAGGAGGAGCTCTATATGGAGCAGCCTAAAAGGTTTGAGGTTCAAGGGATAACTTGTTTGTAAGCTAAATAAGTACCTATATGGACTGAAACAATCTCCTAGGTGCTGGTACAAGAGGTTTGATGTCTTCATCAACAAAATAAATTTTGTGAGAAGCCTATATGATCCTTGTGTTTATTATAGAAAGCTTTCAAATGGTAGTCTAATCTACTTATTGTTGTATGTAGATGACATGTTGTTGGCAAAAAAAAGTATGTTTGAGCTAAATGAGATTAAAGATCAGTTGAAGGTTGAATTCAAAATGAAAGACCTAGCGTCAACTAAAAGAATCCTAGGTATGAAAATCATAATATAGAGAAGTAGAAGAGAATTATTCTTATCACAGAGTCATTATACTCAAAAGATGCTAGACAAGTTTAATATGTCCAATGCTAAATCAATAACTACTCCTATGGATCAACAATTCAAGCTATCTGGCAAGGATTCCTTTAAGGATCTCATGAGAAATAAGCCATGTCTAATGTTCCTTATTCTAATGTCATAGGGAGTTTAATGTATTTGATGATGTGCACTAGACCTGACCTAGCCTATAGTTCATGTTTAGTTAGTAGATACATGGGTGACCTTGACAAAAATCATTAGGAAGCTACCAAGTGGGTATTTCGATATCTAGTGAGATCAGTAAATAGAGGCCTATTATATACAGCTCCCAATGAACCTAAAATATTTCTAAAGGGGTATATCGATCCAGATTTTGCAGAGGACAATGATAAGAAGAGATCCCTAATAGGTTATTCCTTTATGTTAAGAGAAAACCTCATAAGCTAGAAGTCTATCGTACAATCAGTAGTTTCTCTATCAAATACTGAGGTTGAGTTCATAATAGTAACAAAAGCAATTAAAGAAGCAACTTGGCTACAAGGTTTAATTACTGAGCTAGGCTACATTCAAGAATCAGTAGAACTATTATGTGATAACCAGAGTGTAATCCATTTAACCAAAAATCAGCAATATCATGATAGAACAAAACACATTGATGTCAAGCTATTCTTTGTCAAAGACATCTTTGAGAAAGGAACAGTCAATATACAGAAGGTTAAAATAGAAGATAACGGAGCTGATTTTCTGACTAAAGCATTACCGAGACCTAATTTCAACCATTGTCTAAATCTACTCAAAATAGTAAATTTAAATAAAGAAAAATGATTATAGATTTTTTTTTAAAGATTTTCAAGGTGTTTTTGATTCAAGAGGGAGATTTGTTGACAATATGAACCAAAAACACTAGCTTCGTTTGAGCTCTCTATCTTTTTAGTCCCTGTTCAAACAAATAGAAATTGGTTAGCAAGCTATTACAAACTGTTTTTCTGTTCAACAAATAACTGTATAAAAGAACCACAATGTAAAAGAATAGATATATACGTGTGTGTTTTACCTTTTCTCAATGTAAAAAAATAAGTGAATATTCTTGAGTGAGTGAGCTGAAAAAGAAACTTATCTTAGTGTTCTTGTAATCATCTTGAAGTTGTCAAAATAAAGAACTTGAAGATCCTTCCAAAGTGTATGTAGGTGGAGTAAATCACCGAACAACTATACATTATTGTGTTAATTTCTTATTCCTCTCCTCGAATCTTTGTTTGCGTGTTTTTTCTTTTCACTGGAAGTTCAGAGATCTAAGATCAAAAGCTCAACTCTCGCAAGAACAGTAGAGACAAAAAAAATTAAGAATATCTCCATTTTCTTTTTCTTATTTATAGACATAATGAATAAGAGGAAAAATGAAGAGAAAGACTTACCACTTTTTCTAATGAGCTACATGGCCCAAGGAGCTCCATTCAAATCAACCACCACTTCCAAACTTGCATTCGTGAATCAGCTGAGTAGAAGGGTCTTGTTTGGGCCTAACATAAATTTTCTTCTTAGGCCCACTTTTATCAATAAAGGAAAAGAATGAGACTGAAGCATGACACCAGTCATGCATAAAATTGGCCTATGTTTCATATTTTTACTAAAAGTTAATAAGGAATATATAAATCCCAACTTTTGTTGTAGGTGAAAAAATATTGTCAAGGATTAAAGTAAAAAAATTAGGGAAATTATGTTATTATGCATTGATTTTTAAGGTAAAATTTGTACATTAAAAGCCATGAACAATGCACATTCATCAAGTGAAAATGTTTCTTTTGGATTATGTATTTGGATTTACTTTAACTTGGGATTAAGTTCAAGAATACACTGCATTTTAAAATTAATGACAAAAATGGGGTAGATGAATTTTTTTTTTAAAAAAAAATAATAGGTGGGAATGAAAAATATTGACAAAAATAGGGTAGTTTGATGGGGAAAGGAAAATCGTATACAAGGCTTTAATCCAATCAGCACAACGTCAGCACAGTCGATGGATTGGTAAAGGACGTACTCGTGGACTAGGTCTATGATTTCCACAATCGTGGACCCGATCCACGATTTCTTTTTCTTTCTTTTAAACGATTTAACTGTTTTTTTTTTTTTCTAATTTTTAACTAACAAATTCCTTCATTACTAAACTTAATTATATATTTCTTCTACAATGAAAACTTAATTAATCTACACTCATATTAAAAAAAAAGGTGACTTCACTAAGTAGTACATCTCTCTACAAATAAATAAATAAATAAAAGATATCATGATACTAAAGAATATTTACAACTAATTCTTTAATTTGAAAATATAAGTTTACATGAAATTTAAAGACGACCCCTCTGGCCCTTACCGCACATGGGGGTTGACTTTGTGTGCCTCTACATTGTCGTCGTCTACGACGAATACATCTTCAATCAGTCTTAACAACATTGAGTTTGTCTTGTTTGTTGAGTAATACTTTCTACATTGACCTATGTTTGGTCACACATTGAACCCAACTCTAGTAAATTGTGTTGTACTGAATATTGTTGTACTTCTTCGATAAAATTATTTTGTACGATGAAAGTTAATACTAAACAATATTCATATCATAAATTTGGGAAATTTCTGATTTTAAATCTCTTATCATGCAGTAATAGTAAGCACCATCAAAGGTGATAAATCGCCTTGTGATTGAATCGTACCAGGAAAAGTAGTCATTTGATACAGATGGTCTATTTGTTATTTCTCCCTGTGCACAATGATCATGCCGTGCATGCCAGTAGGATATATATTCCACGTGAATTCGATGCCAGTCTTGGTCATGTCGTTTGTCACAGACCGAATTGTCTCAACACATAATCTGGATGATGCCACTCTACTATATGGAAACATATAAGAGGGCTAACGGTCAACCAAATGTCTTGACCATCACAACAGTAATCAGGTAGTGATGACCAAATATCTGCGTGTATGGCGTCCAATTAATCTGACAAAAAAAGAAGATAATTATACACCCAAAATGTTTTAAATATTCATTTATATACACATTTGTTACCTGATTATGCATCAGTCTGTCAAATATTTTTTGGTATACTAGCAACATATTTGTTGACTGTTCAGAGGCAGCTAATTGATGACGTGCAGAAATGCATGTCATCTTAGGCCTTTTATCTAGAATTATAAGGGCTGTTAAATACAATATGCGACAATTATATTAGGAATTCATGAGAAAATGAGCTTGCGGCGTTTAGCATTGAGAATCTCGACTAACCCATTATTATACGTTATTATGTGTTCAATTGTCTATTTTTGTAGCCAACGCAGGAAATGGACGCAAACACACCGAGCTACCGCATGCGAAGAAACTCTCCATCACAATGGCGAACGCATACAATCAACGCGTGGGTGTTACGGTGATCTGTCGCATGTGTCCATTGCATAAGAGTTGTGATCGTTAAGCGATTGCGGTCATCGTGTAGAAGTTGCGGTATTAAGTGAATGCAATCACTGCATGATTGCGGCTACACGATAACGCATACTAGAGGGATCAACGTAAGGTTGGTGGAATGAACGCATCAATGCATATATCGGGAAAATAAAAAATAATGTTGACATTTCACCTACCACACCATTAGCAATAGAGATTCAGAAAGGACTAATGCGCTGCGAATTTCAGAATCAGAGCAATCCATTAATGCTGTCGACGATCCAAGCTCTATATATAGAAGCCAATGAGCATAAGTTCAAATAATCTAGGGTTTTTTTTCCTGAGGCTCGCCTTAGGGCGAATCCCTATGATCTAGACTAACGCGTGAGAAATAAGCTTGAGAGTTCTTCTTCTCCTTCATCCATTTCGAGTGACGACTGGAGCCTTCGACCGGAGCTAGATCTCGAGAGAGTCAGTTCCATCTCCCCTCCATGGCACCATCGGCAACCTTGACACACATCTGCTGGAAGCAAGACATTGCTTTCAGCTGGCATTTCATTTTCTCTTATTTTCTTATATTGTATCGTATTACATTTTGGGATTAAGAAATTAATACATTATGTGTCAATGCATTTCTATGTCTCATTCGATTCCATCTCCATCTTCTTTACTTAGCATCCTTAACTTTCATTGCATCACTTAGTGAGATTGCTAGAGTATCGTATACTTAGTCATGTAGATTAGAGATATGAAGCATGTAGCAAACCATCGAGAAGTGTGCGTTGTGTGAGTTTGTGAGAAAACCTTATTTGCTTAGTGCAAAGCTGTAGCAACGCTTGTCTATGAGTAAAGTCAGCAACAACTAACTACCCGAGAAGGTAAGTGGTTGGACGCATCAATCAATGTAAGCTATTGTTCACTAGAGATAGGAATAATCTTGCGTCAACCAAGTTTATGTGATTATCTTGTCTTGTGTATGCGTCTATCACACTTTTAGAGTTACTTGAGAGAGAGTCTAAAGAAAGAACCTAAGACTCGAGAGAGTTAGGTTAGAATCAATGCTCGAGAGAGTTAGGTTAGAATCGATGCTCGAGAGAGCTAGATTAGGTTTGCATAAGAAAGAATGGAGACTTAGGAATAAGCTCCGTTTGTTATTACATAGCGTATGCACCCTACAGAGAGGACAATGACTGCATCCAAGAAGTAGGATTTGGTGGCGGTATGCAGTCATCTCTACCCTTTTGCATACACATTGCATGCATCCTAGATTTAGGCTTTTAGTGTGTGTAGCATGATTGCATAGCTTGTGTTGGCTGAGGTTTCCCTTGTGGTCACTTTTAAGGATTGTGATGAAGACATCTTCACATTTTATCTATTTTCCCATCCAATTATTTCATGTCAACAGTTGTCGTGTCTCTACCTCTCATACATACTTCTCATTGCGTTGTCTGTTAGTCAGGAGTAGGAGTAGTTTTAGCATAAAAACCCCTCCATCATTCTTTTATTCAACCGCCGCATGTACATTACCGCATACGTCTAGCTACAAATCCCTAAGTTTGATCTCGAATCACCCGAGAAACTTGCGTTCGCGTTCAACTTGGCGTGAGGGCAAGAAAACTTGTGACAGGAACGCATGGTCATCGCATACATTCATTAACGTATAGTTCACTCCAACGCATTACCACCGACGCATGATAATCAACGCATACATTTAGAACATGCATCGCATATTGCATTCACCTAATTTTAGTCGTCAAGTAATTGATAACTAATTTTTCATCATCACTAATACACCACTCCATCTAAAATTATAAAAAAAAAAATACAATTAATTCATATTCTTACATAAAATGATAATGAAATAAATATATAAATGAAATAATATCTGGTACTAACTGGACGATGACCTGGGACCTGTAACTGGACTTGTGGTGTTGTAATTTAAAATCTGTCATAAGCTCATACCTGTAATAGTATCGGTGGCCCTACTATTTCCAATGCTTATGCTTTGGTAGCCAGACAAAGTTCTTTATAAAGCCATGCAAGATAGACACCACCCCACGAGTACGTACCAGCATGCTCAAAATTAGACATTAAAAGGAGAAACATAGGATGTACAAGAGTGTTCGACTTGTCAGGGAACAAAAATCACCCAATAAGCTGCATAATGTATGCTCGTGCATACCTACATATGCTGATGTCATCGGCATAGGGAGGTAATTATGGAAACTGAGATGCCAACCACGAGATACTCAATTTTGAGCCTTTCAGATCATCTGGTAGAATGGCTAAGAGCACGCAAAACTAGTTTTCCAATTATATTGTAATAGACCAGTTAAAGGTTCTTCGTCCACTCGTAACCCAAACTAAATGGCAATATCCTGCAACGTAATTGTAAATTCCCACAAGGCAGGTGAAATGTGTGGGTTTTGGATCTCCAATGCTCAACTAATGCAGTAATGAGGTGCCAATCAAGTTGAATAAATCCGATTTGTGCAACCCCAAAAAAACCAACTTGTTCAATGTAGGGAATAATATATGGATCAAATGGGATAGTATGTTGTGCAGATGTCTCCCTTCTTCGACAACTCAAAACTACGATAGAAGAACTATCCCATATCGATTGTGAACGATGTGTATTTTGTTGATATAGTTGTACATGATTAGAAGGACTAGGCTCCATTACCTAAGAAGTTCAAATTACATTACATAACAAAATCCATTACATAATAAAATCTATTTCCTAAGAATGAATTAGATAAAATAAATTCATTACATGAAAAAGTCATTATATACAGAATACAATTACATTATAAATACAAGTACATAAAAAATACAATTACATTAAAAATACAAGTACATAAAAAATTCAATGGCCCGAAGAGGAAGCACCTAATCTACGTTCTGGACAAGTACGCTTGTTATGTCCTTCTCTTTTGCAAATTGTGCATCGAACTTTTTGGCTTGCCTCTCTCTAATCTATTTCATTATGAATGTGCATACTTTTTGGCCGACTCTGTTCTCTTAGTAAGTTCGCATTCGGACGAACTTCTGTAAATGATAATTCTGACTAATAATCTGAGTGTTGTATTGGATGGAAGCGACCTTCATAACATCTTTTGAAATGAGACAGTTTGTAGCATTCATCAATAAGAGGTATTTATGTCAAACGCATGTAATTACAAACTGCAATTACATGAGAGCATGGAATCTTGAATGATTGCCACTTATTACAAGACCAAGTTCCTTATTTGAAAGCTCAAAACGTGTGTGTTGTCTTTTATAGGGAGAAATCATACTTATGCCAGTTTATACTTTAAAATTTTGTGTTTCCTTGTAAAAAATAGTCGTACTTAACACATCAGACAGAAGAAAATACCAATCCGACCGTGTTCCTAAATTGTAATGAACAAGAGCACTCAATCAATACAGAAGCTCTAAATATGATTTCTCCCAATCACCAAACACAACAATCAATGTTTTTCTCTTGGCTTGTCATACCCGTCTATAATTAACATTATAGTCATATTGTTTTTTAATTGCTTCTTGGAGTAGGGCCACACGTACCCTAGGATCAGTTCTAACCAAATTTTAGATTTTGATACTCATAAAATTTGAATCAAGCTGTGAATGATCCTGTGTCAATTTTGAATACAAACATGAGTGCGCCCCTTCAAGTTTGGTGATTTCAAACATCCCATGAGTTTTACGCCAACATGCTCGTAATCTCCAATCACAACCATCCCTCCATTGTTTGCATCTCACATATCAAATATCTTGATTTGATTCCACTACAATAATATTATAGTGTTCTGTCACACAGTACTTTTTAACTAAGTTGTAAATCTTCTTTACTATTAAATAATATTCTTTTTTGTATTAAACTAGAATTATCTACACATATACTCCTTTCCTCCAAAGTTGACCCCCGTTCACATGTTGAATTAGTAATTTTCTAATCTATTTGGGTGAACATATCTGACGATACCAACTCAAGATCATGTTCCCCACTTCTATCATTTCCAAATAATTCATCAAGTTCAACATCAATATCATTGTTTCCATCATTTCCAGGTTCAAGAATGACTAAAGGATGCATCGACATATTTATTCAAATTTTTTCAGCTGTTATAGTTGACGAAAAATATGTTAATACGATAAAAAAAAAATTGTTTCTTCTTTTTTAAGAAATTCAAGTACTTTCTTAAATCAACAAGACCTATAAAGTATACATTTAAATCAACCCAAATAAAAAGAAAATAGTATATCCATGAATCATACACTTAAATCAGCCCAAATGAAAACAAAATGATAGATCTATGAAGCAATCTTTATTTATTATGAATAAATTCATATATTGAAAAAAAATAAAGAAAAAACTTTACCTAAGGCAAACGACGACAAAGATTGGGGAAGGCGGATGGTAGATCCGCTCACGGCGGCAGCAACAATAAGATCGGAGACAGCGGACAGCGGCAGAGTTGGCGACTGGCGGTAGTGAGGAGGAAGAAAAGGAGAAAGCTTTCGGATGGGAGGAAGAGGAAGGGATCGCGGCATAGTTTAAGGGACCACTAAGTTGTGTACCCAATACACGACTTAGGGTAATCATGGACACCGTCTACGATTACCTGGTCAACACTATATGACTGTCCATGTAGCAGTCTGCGCATGCCAGGTCACAGGAACTCATGTACCCGGTACATAATTTAAATACCTATTTTTGCCAATAATTTCCACCCAACCCTAATCTTATTTGGGCCTAACATTCTCTTGGGCCCGCTTTTATCAATAAAGGGAAAAAATGAGATTGAAACAGACACCTATGTTTCATATTTTTACTAAAAGTTAATATGGAATATATAGATCCAACTTTAATTGTAGGTGAAAAAATATCGTAAAGGATTAAAGTAAAAAGTGAGAGAAATGATGTTATTATGCATTTTTAAGGTGAAATTTGTACATTAAAAGCCATTGAGAATGCACATTCATCAAGTGAAAATGTTTCTTTGGATTCTGTATTTGGTTTTACTTTAATTTGTGCCACATTTTGCACATTCTTAAATTTCACTATAAATTAAACCATTCAATCTTGCATTCTGCATAGCTATTTTTTTCCCCTCATATTCAAGCTCATTTTTTAACTCATTCTTATAGGCTTTTTTTTTAAAAATTTTCCACATCTAAAAGAAGATTGCAAAATGGCAGAAATGGGAAAAGTTATTTCTTGCCACACTGTTAGCTCATGGAACCAACAACTACTCAAAGCAAAACAATGCAACAAGCTGGTATAAATTTTTACTTCAAAACTCATCTCCTATCTTTACTTGATTAATTGTTTTCTACATGAAAACCCCTTCAAAATCAAAACTTTCTTCCACCAATAACCCTTTTTTTGTTTTTGTTATTCTCTTTTTGAATTTGTTTAATTTTAAAAATGAAATTTCAACATTTGAAAACTAAATTTTTTTTTGATAATATTCTTTATTTTTGGTTTTTAAAAATTAAACTTATAAATTCCATTTTTATCCATTAGTTTTGTTTTTTCTATTAATGTTTTAAAAAACGACTAAACCAAATATTGAAGACTAAAAGAAAAGTACTTTTCAAAAACTTCATTTTATCTTTTATAATTTAATTAGGAATTAGTATTCTTTGCATTTTTGACAAAGTTTATAACAATTATTGAAAAATTGAGCAGAAATAATCATAAATTTTAAAATTAAAAAATAAAACTGAAAATAAAACCATTCCTAAACGTAGCATAAACAAAATATTTCTAAGAACTCGTTTTAGTTTTTTAGAATTCAGTTAAAGAATCCAAATGTATTTAAAGAAGTGTCAAATCATAGTAGAGAAAAAAAAAAAAAAAAAAGGAACAAGCATACAATCTTCAAAAACAGGAAATTTAAAATAAAGGTCCTTTTTTTATAATGATTTAATTTTTAGTTCTCTATTTTTTAAATATGTTGGTTTTCTCACAATTTTTCTCTTTAGATGATTAATTGTCATTTACTTGAAAACCCAATCAAAATCCTATTTTTCTTCCACAAATAATTGTCTTGTTAATCACTTTTTAAATTTCTTCAATTTTCAAAATCAAATCTAAAATTTCGAAAACCAAGATTTCATTTGATAATATTTTTTATTTTTTATTTTTAAAAACTAAGCTTATAAACTCAACTATATTCCTTTGTTTTTGTTTCTCTATTAAGGTTTTCAAAAACGACCGAGTCAAGTTCTAAAAAAAAAAAAAAAAAAAAAAGGTTTTTCATATACTTTTTTTGGCTTTTAGAATTTAACTAAAAATTAAAGTATTTTTTTTTTTAAAACAAAGTTTATAAACTTTATTTGAAAATTGAATAGAAACCATCATAATCTTCATAAATAAAAAACTGAAAATAAAATTGTTACAAAAAAAAAAAAAAAGAACTTTTTAAGAACCTATTTTAGTTTCTAGAATTTCGTCTAAGAATTCAAATATATATAATGACGTGTGGAATCATGATAAAGAAAAAAAAAAAAAAAAAAAAAAAAAAAAAAAGCAAGTAACAAGTTTACAATATTCAAAAACTGGAAATTTAAAATAAAGGTCCTATTTTAAAACGATTTAATTTTTAGTTTTTTTATTTTTGAAATATGTTTGTTTCCTCACCAATTTTCTTTTATAATTTTTATCTATCTTAAACAAACCTTTGATTACCAATGAAAATAAGTTTTTTTAAAACTTCAGTCTTAGTTTTCAAAATTTAACATGATATTTTATAACATGAGTAAAGCGTAAATAGCATAAGATAGAAACTTTTAGGTGGAAGCATTGCTTTTACAAGCTTAATTTTCAAAGATAAAACACAAAAAACCAAGCCTCCATTTTGTAACTATTTAATATTGGGTTTTTGAAAATTAAGTTTATAACACACTTCTACCCAAAAGTTTTTCTTTTTTGTTATTCACTTTCCATCCGTATTTTCAAAAACCAAACCAAAGTTTAAAAGAAAAAAGTTTCCGAACAGATACAAATTTGTCATCACAAGAGATTTTCACAATTATTACGATACGAATTCAAATAATTATCAAACGAGACTTTGACAATTGCAATATTCTATTATGTTAGGTGGTTGTGAACTTCACAGCAACATGGTGTGGCCCATGTCGTGCCATGGCTCCAATTGTTGAAGAGTTGTCGAAGAAAATGAGTAATGTTATATTCTTGAAAGTGGACATTGACGAACTCATGGTGAGTTAAAAATTATTCGATCATATGCTTTTGCAAAGTGATGTAAATTTATTAATAAAAATTGTGGTTTAATTTTACTGTATTTTACAGAGTATTGCAAAGGAGCTTGGAGTTAGTTCCATTCCTTCATTTCAATTCATAAAGAATGGGAAAGTGGTGGACAAGTTCGTTGGTGCAAAGAAAGATTTACTCAAAAGCACTGTTGCCAAACATGCAGCCTAATGAAAAAGCCTTCTTTTTCTGCAAAGAATAATAATAGGTTTAATTAACAATAAGAGTGGTACTACAAATTATGTACAATTATCCTCAAATAAATGTAGTTTTGTGATATGAACTCAGTTCAACTATGTAAATTTATGTCTTGTATGGACTTGAGGTGGCTATGTTTAAAGCTATGTTGTAAGATGACTTGGTGAAATAAATAATTATACTTTGAATGAAATAATGTAGTATTGTGGGTGATTTATGAAATAATTTAGTATAATGGGTGATTTTTCTAAACTATGCAAAATATAAGAGGAATTATCTAATGTGGTAAAAGAAAATTAACTTTTAATCATTATTGAAAAAGGCAATAGGATGACTCGTTGATCGATATGCGGATATTAAACAAAAAGCACTGAACAACAACTGGAACAACAAAAATACAAATAACAAGTAAATAAGTAAAGGTACACAACAGTTGATAACCCAGTTCAATGATAAACCCCTAGGTCTGGGAATAGAGTGTCCAGGAATGATAATCCACTAATATTAAAGAGTCAAACAGTGTACGACGTAGTACTTATCTGTAATACATCAACTACTACAATGGCTCACGTAGAGCTTAACTCACACGACAACTAGGCTCCTCTTAGAAGTGATTTTATGAACAACTGAACTTAGGCCCCCCTAAGTATGCTAATATTAGCACCTGACATTTTGACATCTGGCAGTATGTGAGACTCATCTCAACTTGATTATCGTCCTCTTAGATCAGTGAACTCCCTTCACCGACAAATCTTAGGTTCTCCTAAGATAGAGAACTCCTCTTTGTTCTCTGATGTTGAGTCTTAGGCTCCCCTTAAGACTGAGAATTCCTTCTCTGGTAGTCTGGATACAGCAAAATAATTCTATTAGATATGACTTAGGCTTTCCCTTAGACCATGAAACTCCTCGAAGTGTTGTGCTCAACGGATAAAGAACATACACATTGGAATAGTAAGCAAACGAGCAAGAACATGGTGTAGAATACTTTGATCAAAGTATAAAAAACGTCTTGCTCAATTAAACAAATACGACAACCCTAAAAGGTCAGTAAAACTCACTTTAAATAATCAAATCCAATTAAGAAAACAAGTCCTTATTTGGAATAAAAACTTGTGTTTCAAAAAAGGAACAAATCGGACTAAATATCACATATAGATATTTCCATATAACGAAAATATTCTGCAGGAAAATATTCTAATGTAACAACTAGATGTTAAGACTTTATTTGAGATATATGCAGAGTCACTGCCTTGGAAAAAATTATAAAGCAAAACCAAAATTCCAATAATCATACTCTATTTTTTTTTTCTCTTTTGGCAATATGTGGATTGGAGAATTGATCAAAGTACTTTTAAAATTTGAAATTGATAATACAAGTTTTATATCACATAAGTTCAACTTCGTTCATTTTGACATTATTCATTGAGATCAACAAAGTGTAAGCAAAATAAATATGTATTCAATTTCATGAGATTTCAAACTAAGACATTTGTGTACTATCGAGGATTTAAAATAAATCGTTATTTTACTTTTTTCTATCCTTTTGTTTTCTTTTTTGTTCTTTTTGTATTAGTATTTTCACTTATTAGATCAAACCTACGACTAGAAAAGAAGGTGTACATGTCCATTATTGCTTAACTATATTCTCTTTGACATAAGAGATTTCAACTAAAAGTGACAAATTTTGAAGACACAATTAGATATGATAACAAAATAATATCTTTATAGACATATTTAAAACTTACATATTAAAATATAACGTCATTTCAATGTATGATTGACTGATTTTTATTACAAACAAAACTTAGGAGGAGACTAAATAAGTTGTATTGAGGAAATCTCATACAAATCTTGGAAGTTGAAATCAAAGAGCAGTCGTACACGAGTCACTGAAAAAGTAATATTTCATATAAGTACTTTGTTGTAATTACTAAACTCTTTATATAGAGATGTTTCTTTCTACGTGGCACATATCCCTCCAACATAAGTGATATAGGACTGAACTGGGTTACCAATCTTTGAATCTCATTATCTTTACAATATTATATTTTTTTTGTCATTAATCATGTTACAACATGGTGGCTAATATCTTTAGTTTTAGATCCATTTTATTTTTTCACAACTCAATTCATATGGCTAATATTTATCGGTCTTGTAAAAAATTTATTGGGTTTAAATCTCATTTGAGTCACTTAAGGGGGGCTTTGGAGAATAGGTTCAAGATCAAAAGTCCGAAATTTAGATGCTTGAGGGATTTATTTAAGGGGTTTTGAAGTTTAAGAATTGTCTGTGTGTATAGAGTGCAAGGTTTGAATGTCTGAATTAATTCTGAAGCTTGTGTTTGGGATACGAGTTATTTATGCATGGGATTGGGTAATCTGATTCTTTTTCATATTTTTTAGTGGTTGTTTTATGAGTTGTATAACCTCTAGTATATCACGGATCATTTTGTATGATAATTTTGAATGAAAATTTTAATCTATTCATTTTAGAATGATTTAATTATATTAGCTATGTCTTTTGTAATCCTAAATTAATTCTTTTGTTCTATTATTTGACACAACAATAATTTCATTATTTTTATTAAAAGAAAAGTTTTTAGTGACAAAGAAACAAAGATTTGAAATTTAGTTTTATATAGCAAATTAATAACAAATTTAGTTTGCCTTTAAATTTCTAATTATCACATTTTTAATAACAAAATTTATCTTTTGATAACAAAAGTAGTAAAGTTTGAAATTTAATATAACAGGTTTGTAACAAAGTTAGTCGTGATTTAAATTTCTAAATTATATCTTTTTCTTATAGCCATGAAATGAATTTTACCTTTAAGATTTGTATTCATTAAGAATCTTAATTCATCTGTTAGTTTCTATTTTAATAATGTTTGTGAAAATCAAGAAGGAGAAGGCAATGAGAAATAGAAGGGAAAAGAGGGAAGAACAAGGAGAAAAGAAAAAATAATAATTGTCAGTCACTGCCAGTGAGTGTCCAATGATGATAGGTGGACAGTGGCCAATGAAGAGAATTTGATGACCTGTGAGCACATTGATACAACACTTCAATTTTTAAAATTTCTAAATGAAAGAATCAATTTCTTGTTTTTATATGTGGGAAAATAAATAAGAAGGGAAGAGAGAAAGGAAGAAGAAGAAAGAGAGAAAAAAAAAAACAAAAACCAAATGCTAGTGATCAGCAGTAAGCGGTAGACGAAGAAAAACATTCAACGACGATCCATGACTAGCACAATCGACACCATGCTTCAACATAAGATCCTAGAACAATGGAGTTTTATTTATTATTATTTTTTTTTTGTCAAAATAAAGAAGGAGAAAAGAATGAGAAATACAAGGGAGAAGGAAGAATAAAGGAAAATGGAGGAAATAACATGGTCGACAGTCACGACAATCGATGACCGACAATCATGATGGTCGGTCGTTGACGATCACGACAATCAATCACCAATTATCATGATGGTCGATCACTGATAGTAAAGATGTTTGGTCATTGATGGTTGGTTGCCAGCGGTCAAGACGATCAGTCATTAACCATCGATCACGAAAACAACGAATGTTTTTGTGATAGTCGTCAATGTTCATTGATAAGAGGTAGGAGAGGAAGATTTTTTTTTGAAATTCATGGAATTCATTTAATTTTTTTTTTTTTAAAAAAAAAGCTATCCTAAAACCATGAGTTTAGTTTCTGAATTCAGAGAATTTTATGCCAATGGCCCAAATATGGGGCTTGACTTCAAAAGATAAACCTCCCTTAGTCTAAATATTTACACCCTGAGCTGGGACATAACATTTGTCCAGAAAAAGTTTCAATATGTCCATTTTAATTTCAAAAAATTTCATTTTTTTAATACTTCCTATATATTTTTTCTACCTAGTATAACCAATATATAGTCATCCTAACTAACTTGACTAAAATTGTTAATTAAGATCATGTTTATCAAATCATAATGAAAATTGGTGTAATTATAATGGAATTCCACTGATGAATCAATCGTAATGAGCATGAATAGCAAACATAATTAGATTATTTTTTATCGCGTTTACTTAAAATTGTGAATTTTGACTTATTTACTGTTACCATTATCATTACCATTACTATAAGTAAATATGTCAAAATTCATGATTATTTCTCTGGAACAGTAACAATAATGGTAACTATAATAGTAATAATACAATGTAATTTTCAAACGTAATTGAATTGAACATGATCCCTTGTCAATCAATTTACATTCTTTGATTACAAATTTCCAATTGGGCCCCACCTATCCGTACGAATACGGAACACCTGTAAACACAAACAAACATAAAAAAATGGATCCCACTTTCTAAATTAATTTTCATGTATTTCGTAAGTGGCTTAAAACGAATTTGTCTCAAAAGAAATAAGAGGATTAGTAGAAGAAGCAATTGTGTTTCTTTTTCAGCTTGTCGATTAATAAAATTGGTAGAGTTTTGTGCTCCTCTTCCCATATTTTCAATGAAGATGTATTTTTTTCAGTCTCAAATTTTTAAGAAAGGTTCTATTTGAGTTCTAGATTCTTTATAAAATACTTTTTTAGTCTATGAATTTTAAGATTAGGCGTAGTTGTCTCTTAATTTTCAAATGGTAATTTTTTAATCGTGAAATTACTTTTTTAAAAATAATTTTTCAATTTAAAATATCATAATTATTTAAATTTTTTAAAAACTTCAAAACCTTAAAAATTTGAACATTTAAAAGGTATATTTGCAAACTTAAAGATGAAATACACAATTCTTTTTATACTCGAACACTAAAAAAGCAATTTTTCTTTTTATTGAATTGAAAGATTGTTCTAAATCTCAATACTATGATGTCTGATTAATTGATAAGAAGTCCTTTCAATTGGTCGGGAACAATTACTTGAACGACTATAAATCTTGTTGAATGATATAGAATATTTGCCAAAAGGATATCATTGTTTCTGGACCACAAATTATCTAACCAAAAACAATATTTTGTTAAAAATGAGATCTTGGCGAATAATTTCTAATTCAGCCTATTCAAATAATACTTAAAGTTTATCGACTAAAATGATAATTTACTAATTTATCATAATTTATTGTCCTCAAGTCGATCTCTTATAAATACTAGGTTAAAAAACATTTAGAACATAATTGTTCAATAAAATATACTTTGAATTAGATTAACATAAAATAATATAATTATTTAGATACATTGTGTTATTTTTGTTAGAAAAAAAATTGAATATTCATAAGATATTATCAAATAAATTATCTACTATTTTATAGATGAAAACTTCGAATAGTTTTTTCAATTTCACTTATATGTGCTTTCTAATAAATAATTAGAAAATAATCATATCTTCTTGAAATTTAAAATAATAAAACAAAAATAAATTGTTTAGATACAAAATCTTCATTCATTTGAATTTTTTTTTTTTGAACATTTATATAATCTTTCATTATATCCCATAATTGAGATTGCTATTGTTATATTAGGAAAAAAAACTAATAATAAACTATCTACTAAACTCTAAGTTTAGAGAAAAATATTCACCAAATAATTTTTTGAGTTATATTTGCATATTTTTTTGAATAAATTGCTAGTAAATAGTTATATCTTCTTCCAAAAATTGTTTAGATACAAAATCATGTTTGTGTTGAAAAAATGAACGTTCATCAAATAATCGTAGCTATCAATCCAGTAAAAAATTATGAATTCTCTCCTTTTGATCACATCTTTTTTATTTATTTATTTTTTTTTATTTTTATGAAGGGTAAAAACTTTTAATTTAGGGGTAATTGTAACTTTAATAAAAAAATTGAAAATTGGGCGCGTCTCTATATTTTGCTTTTTTGTAAATATGTAAAAAAAACTTCTGTCTGAGAATTTTATTGCTATCTAATTTCTATGTGATTACTATGTGATTGTCACATCTGTAATTACAAAAAAGTTAAAGTCATAGTTTTGATTTTTTAAAATATATTTGCCATATAATATAATTTATCTTTAATTTATTACGTGATGAGATGTAAGATGCAAGAGTGTAGTTATTGTGTGAATGGATTTGTATTTGTTAAAGGGTGTGTGTATGAATTTAATTTCAATTTATTAATCCTTTATTAACAAAAAAATAAAAATAAAAAGATAAGGTTCCATAAAAAACCAAATAAAAAAGTAGAGATAAAAATAAATGTATGAAATGATAGGTGGACAAAATAAGAATTATTGAAAATTGCAATGAGGAAATTAAATGGAAATATAAAATTAAATAGAGAAAAATAAAAGAAAAATAAAATGCATGAAAGATGCGTATACATGAAGGAATATGATTGTGGGGGCAAAATAGGTATTTCTGAAAATATTTCAAGGCAAAAAGGACAATTAAAAATTCTGATTTTATGAACAATTGGAAAAATAAAGATGAAAGATTAAAAGAAACTAAAACTAAAATATTAGTACACATTGTTGATGTACAAATCTAAGCTGTGGCAATTTCAATTAACTTGTTCTTGCTTCAATAGTAAAATTGTTGATTTAGAGAGGAGGTGACCTATAAAGCACAGATATTTCATGTGAGGCAAAAAATCCGTATCAGACACGTATCGGATATCGATACTTCCAGATATTTTCTACATACGTATCTAACACGCGACTTGAATTTATTTCAATGCGTGCCTTTTTTTAAAGAAAAAAGACAAATAACTCATCTGATCTTTCCCAATCTAAAACTAGGTAATCTATTTAAAAAGCTCACTACTCGAGTCCAAAACTAAAAGAAAAAAAAAATAAATAAAAGACCAAACCCTAGAATCGCCTAATCTTCATTTTCACATTTGAGTCCCTACAAAGTCTACTAAAATATAAATCATTTGGATATCTTCAACAATTCAATGAAGAAGTTATTCATTTATCTTTATACTTCTCCCTTCTTCTTTGTAATACGAGACACTTTTCTATTTTTTTGTATTGTATTTCAGTGTTTGTATTCTATTTTGTGCTATTGTTATTAATTTGTATGTTAAATTTATCTATATCATAGATTTTTTTTTAAAAAAAATAAAATGTATCTTTAATGTATCAGTATCCTCGTTTTTTAGAAATATATATATTAAAAAAATATATAAAAAATGACGTATTCTTACACGTATTCGTATCTTAATTTTTTAGAAATTGATGAATTGTCGTATCCAATCACATCCGTATCGTATAATCGTATCTGTATCTGTGCTTCATAGAAGATGACCTACCACTATAAAATAGAGAAAGTTACAAACTCAAACTACACAATTGTGTAGTAGTTACCATATTGGTTTTGATGTTTAAATTAGATAAAGAAGTTAAAAGTTAAAATTAAAGTTCGAAGAAATTAAAGACTTAACTTTTATGGAGTTATAATGGCGAAAATATTGGACAAATGATCTAGGATTTTCCTTCTGACGTGTTTATTTTATCTTGAACCAAGAATTAGGTTTGATTAACTCAATGATTAGTTGGTTTAAACTAGTCTAGATATTTGATTGTGTTTATTTTATCTTCAACCAAGTTAGAATTTGGTTTGATTAATTCAATAATCTAGATGTTTGACCTTAGACCTATTTTTTTTTTTTTTCTATCTTTTGGGCTGATAAGAGGAACAACAAATTATGAGGTGAGGTTTAAAAAATTGATTTTCGAGATTATTAATTGATAAATAATATCAAATGATAAAAATACCCGTAATATGCAAATAACTGATTACTTTTTTAAAAAAATGATGGTCCAAAATCTTAACTATCAAGATTTGATTAATATTCAAAAGATGGATATACTTTATTCTCAAATCTTCAAATAAAGTAAAAATCTTTTGGTTTTTTGAAAAAAAATGTTTTTGAAATCAACCTAGAATTTAAATCTGTAAACAGTAAATATTGTATACCTACACCTTCTAGAAGGACCCACTTGCAATAAAAACCTAATAAATGATTAAATGAAAAAAGGGACACATATTTGCATAGAATATATAAGAACATGTATTGAAGCTTGGTTAGGTATCAATTTGGTCTTTTATTTTTTGTTTTTTAAAATTAGGTCTATTTATTTTCAATATTTTATAATAGTATATATTTCTTAAGAGTTGAATTCTTAATCAATTTTTTTTTAAAAAAAACAATTTTTTAAAAAATACATTTTTAGTTTTCAAAATTGAGTTTGGTTTTTTAAAATGTTGGTAAAAATTTGATAAAAAGTAATAAGAAAAGTAGAGATTGACGGAGTCTTTGAAATTAAAATAAAAAGCCGAATAATTATTAAATGTAGCATAATCCAACAAATACACTATAATTTATGATACATATCATATCTATCTCACGTACAAATGGAATATGAACTAGAAATCTATTGGAACAAAATTCCAAGTGATCTGATATAATTATTGTAATGGATAATTTTGTACCCAACAAATAAACCTAGGATAAAATAAAATTATGAGAATTACCTTATCCTAAATGACCCTGTGATTGATAGAAACCAACTCAGTTGAATTCATTTGAACTATAGAAAGAAAGATTGCACCATACGACCTAATTGGCTCATCTCAGCCTTGGAAGCCAAGGTTGAGGCCAACATATTCCACACATATGGCCCATTCTGGCCTGCCTCGGTGTAATAACTTGTAGAAATACAAGTTATTGTAACTCTTTATTTAGAATAATTAGAAAAAATTAGAGGAAAATGTATTAACTCGAAATGAAATTCATGTAAATAAATAAGTCGTGCGTTCATATATCATAAAACTCAATATCTTGAAAATTATAAAATCTAACATCTTTGAATGCAGGATTTGAATAAAATATAAGAAAAATTTGGCTAAGTAGTTAAAAAAAGGGTGCAATAGTTTGGACGCATAAAGAAGCTTAAATCAACCCCAACTTGATCTAACAAAGAACCATTTGTTGAGCATAAAAATGAAGAAAGAAAATGACAAATGTGTGGCGATGGTAGTCAAATCAAAGTGCAAGTTGGTAGCTGATTTGAGACAATCGTGCCAGAACCAATGAATATGTGATGCAAGCATTTGGCGCAATAGGACATAAAATTAAATGAAAAGGTGTCAAAAAATCATTAGAAAGAAGAAAAAAAATTTCTTTTTACGCCTATGAATAGCCCAAAAATTTCAATACAAAAGTGTGGATCTTATGTTAAGAAATTGAACGAAGTACTATCAAAATTTCTACCTATCTTCTTCAACCTCTCAACCTGATCTTTGGAGAATTCTGAGTGAGAACTCGACTTTCTTGTCTGATTAGGAGGAGCTTCATCCATCTCCAGCACTATCACAAAGGAGCAATCAACCGTTAGAGATAAAGGGAAAAAGAAATTAAGTCTGATTGACATCTTCTATCTTTACACTTTTACTTCTGAAGTTGTATTTGAATATTGAGATCGAAAGACTCTATATTCCAAAAAAAAATCATGATTTTTACTTCTTATCCATTTATGGCTTCATCTCCTTCTGCCATGAACAACTAAATTCTTAATGGATTAGGAAGAATGAACTAAAATTCTCATAAGTTATGTATAAGCTAAAGTTCATCGTGTATAATGCATGTTTAATCTATTACTTAAATCTATCTAATCAATCGGTTCAAGTAAAAATAGTTAACTATTCGAGAGAGTAAGCGGCTATGGAACCCGTTAAACAGGAAAAGAAGTAGCTTTAGAAATAAAATTTGAAGGAGCCTTTAAAACGAAAATCAAAACCTAAATAATTATCAAATGTGGCCTAAATATTAAATCCAATAAATACACTATAATTTATGATACATATCATATCTATCTCACATAGAGATAGAATCCATGGACTAGAAATCATTTAGAATGAAAATTTCAAGAGATCTAATATAATTATTGTAATAGATAATTTTGTATCAATAAATTAACCTAAAATAAAGTAAAATTATGAGAATTACCTTATCCTAAACAACCTTGCAATTGACAGGAAACCAACCCAGTTGAATTCATTTGAACTATAGAAAGAGAGATTGGGGCATACAACCTAATTCACTCACCTCAGCCTTGGAGGCCAAGGTCGAGGCCAACATATTTCACGTGCATGGCCCATTCTGGCCTACCTCGGCGTGATAACTTGTAGAAATACAAGTTATTGTAACCCTTTATTTAGAATAATTAGGGAAATTTAGAAAAAAAAAATGCATTAACTTGAAATGAAATTCATGTAAATAAATAAGTCGTGTGTTCATACATCATAAAACTCAATATCTTGAAAATTATAAAATCTAACATCTTTGAATGCAGAATTTTAATGAAAAATAAGCAAAATTTGGTTAAGTAGTTAAAAAAAAAAAGGTGCAATCGTTTGGATGCATAATGAAGCTCAAATCAACCCCAACTTGATCTAACAAAGAACCATGCATTGAGCATAAAAATGAAAGAAAGAAAACAACAAGTACGTGGCGGTGGTAGTCAAATCAAAGTGCAAGTTGGTAGCTGATTTGAGATAGTCGTGCCAGACAAATGATTATGTGATGAAAGCATTTGGCGCAACTGGGCATAAAATTAAATGAAAAAGTGTCAGACAATCATGAGAAATAAGAAAAGAAAATTTCTTTTGACGCCTATGTATAGCCCAAAAATTTCAGTACAAAAGTGTGGACCTTATGTTAAGAAATTGAACAATGTACTACAAAAATTTCTACCCATCTTCTTCAACCTCTCGACCTGATCTTTGGAGAATTTTGAGTGAGAACTCGACTTTCTTCTCTGTTTAGGAGGAACTTCATCCATCTTCACCACCATGACAAAGGAGCAATCAACCATTAGAGTTAAAGGAGCAAGAAATTAAGCCTGACATTGACATCTTCTATCTTTACACTTTTATTTTATTCCTCCTGAACTTGTATTTTGAATATTGAGATTGAAAGACTCTATATTCTAATATAAATCATGATTTTTACTTCTTATCCATTTATGCTTTCATCCTCTTCTACCATGAACAACTAAATTAATATTCTCATGAGTTATGTATAAGTTGAAATTCATCTTGTATAATGCATGTTTAATCTATTACTTAAATCTATCTAATCAATCGGTTCAAATAGAAATAGTTAACTACTCGAAAGAGTAAGCAACTGTGGAACTCGTAAACAAGAAACGAAGTAGCTTTAAAAATAAAGTTTACCTTTTGTCCAAATTAACTAAAAGCGTGCATCCTAGAGATAGGATTTATGTAGCTTAAAACACTGGAGGGGTGAGATTTTTATTCTATAAGTTCAAGGCATGAATGGATACTTATGTATTTTTTATGAGGATAATAGTGAACCTTCTCAACCCTACTTCATCAACTGAATTCCTACACTCTTCAAGTACCCTGCTTTCTTTTGTGTTGTGAACACTTCATTTCATGTATCACCTTCACTATTCACACTTTCCACGCATCACCATTATTGTCACATTCAACGCATCATACCTCCAAAACACCTCTTCACATTCACATTCCTCTATTCCACCTTTAGCCTGTAATTAATTTATTATTTTAGCTGTATAAACACATACTTCAATGCATTAATTTGATAAACTTGTACCTGCGTCCATCTTACTAAATTCAACAATTAATCAGTACAAAGTCCCTGCGTTTGACCTTGGTTCTCACCAAGAAACCTTTATTAAGTTTGCACTTGTGCTTGATATTGGGAAACTTGTTGTAAACGGAGCACTTTATTCTTTATTATTCAACATTCAATGCAACAACCAACAGCAGCCTAACATATTCCATGCATGCAGCTCATTACAGAAAGCCCTTTATCTTCAACCTCTACTATGACTCGATCCAGCCCTTAAGTATCCTATTTCCAAAAAAGATAAAAGAGATGAGATCCTAACCATAAAAAGATGAAGAAGACCTTTAATCTAACTCCACTATAAATAAAACACGACAAACAATTGTGAGGTAAGTGTTGGGGTTGATGTCCTAAAGTCTCTTGTCCTATAGTTTGTAAACAGTTTGTACGGACGCTTGTGTTTTAATATATCATATTTACTTCACATCTTGTATTTTTGCTCGGTTACTTGTTTTATTTGCTTTACCACAAACCAATAAACATAAAATCCGTGGTTATCTGTATGTGACTCAAGCATGTATATGGTGACATACAAGTGGATCATGTCTTGATTGATAACCAAAATGGTCTGTAGTATATGGATACAAGAGGGAAACCTTATCCTGGAAATGCTACATATACGACATGCTTTGTGGAATGGTCACAAGCATTGTGACTTGTCACAGATGGTCTGATCTTGATCATTCATATTGGGGACATGTGAGCGGGGGCGTCCTATACAAAGAGTTTGTATAAGACCTGACCACGAAGTGTTAACGTCTTGTTATATAACACCGTTCATGATAGAGACTTCACTTCACTAGGATGACCATAGGTAACATAACCCCAATCCTGAGTTCTGCCATTGAGGGAGATCCTTTGATTTGTATGGGTGCGAGTGGCCAGTTTGCCGATTCAAACCTACCATTTTGGGGATTTGTTTGATTTGAGAGCTGGGAACTTAGCTACACAAGATGGAATTCACTCCTTCCCCGAGGCAGAAGTAAGTAGATAGATAGTTCCCTTAAGGACTAATTCCGGGACTTGAACGATGTGGCGCCACACATCTTCTCTTGGCCCAAAAGGTGTTCACACATAGTTGGACTATGTTGTATTGTTCATTAGAGGAATCAGTAGTACTTAAGGAGTGAGATGTAACTATAGGGGCATAATGGTAATTTGGTCCAGTTGTACTTACGAGCATCTGTGAAGGGTCATCATACTTATGATTGGTTATATCCGATGGACATAGAAATATATCTGTGGTAAGAAGAGTTCAGCTGTTGGTCTTTAGTGCAATGCCTGACAGTTAACGGATGGTGGATCTCTTGGCTAAAGAGTTTAGTCAGCTATTCATGGATTGTTGGAGCTTTGAGCCACAGGTCCATTAGGTCCCCTGAGTAGCTTGGATAAAGTCGAGAACCAGTATTTGGGTTAATTTTAAATGTTCAAATTGACAAGAGAAAGTTCGATTATATATGATATAATTGGACTGGTTAATTATATATGATATAATGGCTAAATGTTATGAGAATACATTATTTTGGAGGAAATTAGATATAAATATGAATTTATATCAAGTGAGGAGAAAATATTAGATATGTGATATCAAACTATAGGATAAAAATATAATATGATTATATTTATTAATATTTTAGTTGGTTAATTATATGATAATTAACCCAAAAATTGCATTCGGACGTGGGTTAGTGGTGCTGAGTCGGTTATTGTAACCGATGAAATAAAAATGAAAAGAGTTTTCATTTTTGCGTCGTCTGTCAATCGTCCAAAAGAAATTGCAGGTGTGCATTGGTGAAAATCTAAGCGATCGCTTGAGAAAATCGAGAGACTATGCGATAGTCTTCTCGTGCCTAAACGATCGTCCTCGTGCGCCTAAACGATCGCACGCTGTTTCCTACACGATCGGATAGCTTCTCTAAACGATCGTATAGTATGCTGATTTTACTAAACGATCGTGTACCTTTTTCTAAACGATCGTTCAATAAATCCTACACAATCGTGTAGCTCCTCCTAAACGATAAGCATTTTTTCTATGTGATAGCGTCTTTATCCCTCCCACTTGCTTATCGCCTATACTATTCGTGTTTTCTCCTTCCTCTACCAAATTCACCAAAGACCACCCTTTGGGTTTTCACTTCGAGAATACTCGGGGATCTTTAGTGGTGGTGTCATCCCCACGACGTTCGTTGTTCGTGCGGTTGTTCATGCTATTGTTGTTGACGCTGCTGCTGGATGTTGGTAGATCGCTTAGAGGGTCCCGCTGCTTGGTGTGCCGAAGTGTGAAGAACGTCTTTAACTGGTATGGTAGTCTTTCCCTGGTTATATCTTTGTCTTAGCATGTTGATAATTAGTTTTTGTTTGCATAATTGTATGTTGAATGTATATTTATGTATTTCGGTCACGGTGAGATCGGAGCAATCTGAATGCGCTTATGGAACTCTAAGATATGAGATCCTTCAGTAAGTTTATCTTTTTCTTTAAATTGGTTGCTCTGACGTTTGTGTTGATATCCAACTTAAACATCAGAGTGTCTATGACAAGTACCTTACCAGTGTGTTATTTTGATTGTTCTGTAGGTGACCTTCTCCTCAAACTACAAATTCACCATTAGTGGTACGCAAAGGTCATATGAGCTCTCTTGGCTTGATTTTGCTATCAACGGTTGGTGTTGTCTATGTGGACAAGTGTTATTTGGGAAAGAAATAAGTCTATACCACACTAGTTGAACAAAGGAAAGATGGAACACCAAGGTGACAATATTAAAATCATGAAAGACATACTCGCAAAATTTCTCCTTTTCCTCTTCTTCGGAGGCGGGACTCAAGGCCAAGCTAAAGATGTAGATAGTAAGATTGGAAGTCAAATAATCCTGGGGACTGACTTGAGATAGTTGATTGAGAAAATTGGGACTGAGGCCCACCCATGGAGAACCAAACTTTTGAAGATTCAAGAGGAAATAAGAAACATTTAAGGAGACATCCAAAAAGTTCTGAAAATAGATAAGGTTGATTTAAAAGCTTTAAAGTAACGAGCGTAGGCCCATAAGATAATCAAACATGAGACTTAGGTAAACCACCAAAAGGGGAAACAAGGTACTAGGTTCATGCCCTCCTCGACCTCGGAGGCTAGGGATGAGACAAGGTCGAAACCTAGCCTCGCACTTTATGAGGTTTACTCTGAATAAGCCCATGTTCTTTCTTCTCCGTCTGGCCTACTCTTAGCTTTTTTTAGTTTTGTTTTCATTCTTTTTTCAGTCATGAGTATCAAGAAGGTGGTGGGCTCTAAAAAGTAATTGAATGAGAGGCTTAAGTAATTAAGCAAAAAGGGGCAATGTGGCTACTAAGTCTATGTTATCTTCAACCTTGGAGGTTAGTGTCGAGATCAGAATAAAACCTAGTTTTTCCCTTATGCTAAATTTTCTTTGATTAAAACCCATGCTACCCTTTTAGTTTTTATCTTTTAGAGAAGAGAGAAACAAAAGAAGTGCAATAAAAAAATAAAGTTTTATTATAGATTAAGTAGTCCTCTAGCCCAAATCAACCTCCATAGCTCCATCTCCACTCCCTCTCATAGTCACCCGATGAAGGAGGAACATCAGATTTATCACAATGCTTTGATATAAACATCACGTAAAAATGTGTAGTCTTGACCAATGAGAAGATTTCTTGCAAAACCAGGTAAGCTCAAAGTCTATGACATCATTTTTTTATTTTATCTTTTTTCCCTATAAATGCAATAGCTAAATATTCAGCAAATTGAGGTGATCATTGGCATCATCTAGTTGGGCTCTGAGTTTGTTAATTTTATTATGAGAATTTATATTGCTAATATCAAGATCATACCTTACTTAGCTTCTTCAAGAAGTTGATGGGTGTTCGAGCCAAATTGGTTCAAAGTTGAGTTTCCACACAATCTCTTTAGAGAGAGTTGATGTGGTCAATTAAACTCATATTTGAAATAGAGATCTTGGTAAACAACTAAAAATAGAAAAAGAAAACTTATTAGGGAGTTTGAATTTAGAAATAAGCATTAAAGTTGAGGTCGGCCTCAACCTAAAGAGGAGATAACAATGATACTCGTTTACCTCTTGACTTGGATTAATCTCATTTTGATCAAGGTCTTGAGTAAGGTCTTATGTATTTACGTTAAAATGAGCTTGGAAGGACCTAACACCATCCTTATTCTTCTTCTTTTTTTTCCTACTTTTGTTTTCAAAGAAAAAAGCTCTACGAGTGCTCATTTCTACAAAATGAAAAAGATGGGTATGAGAAGCATAAAAGTGAGAAAAGAACCAAAAATTAAAGAAAAATCTGGGTCAGCCTCGGAGGTCAAAGCCAACCCCATATGAAGAGTTTTCTCTTCCACTCTAAAATTACTTATGATGGGGATTGTACCTTAAATCTCGTGATTTGTAATATTGAGAAAATTAATTTATTTGATAAAAAAAGGAGTTATTTTATTTGACCATTAGACTTGTGTAACTCAATCCAATAAACTAAGATCTAAGGTTACTTTATGTAACTTTAACAACCTGTGGTAGACATACAGGTGGATCATGTTCAAGTAATAACCTAAATGATCTGTAGTATATGGATAAGGTTGGGTGCCTTATCTTGGTGATACTACGGATATGACCCACTTTGAAAATGTTACATAAGTGTTACAAATCATTTGATCCAAATCGTTCATATAGAGACACGTGTGTCAGGGTATTCTATATAAAAAGTTTGTATAAGACCATATCGCAAAATGATTAGTCTCTCTTTATAATACCATTGACTGAAGAGATTAACATTTCATAGGAATGTCATAGATAACTCGACCTAAATCTTGAGTAAGTTATGAACTCTCGTCTATGAGGGTAGTCTTTGATTTGCATACGTGATAGTGGCCTGAGCCATCGACTCAATAAGCCTGTCATTTTGGGAATTTGTCCAGGTAGGGAGCTGGGAACATAGCTATGCAATATGGAATTCACTTATTTTCGTCTTTAGGATAAACAAATGAATTGCTTCCTTAAGTACTAACTCCGGGTTTTGAACAATGAGACCCTTCCATCTCCTTAGCCCAAGAGGGATTTGTTTATGGCAGGACCGTAAACATGTTGTTCATTAGAGGATTAGTGGACTTAAGAAGTAAAAGGTAATTATAGGGGTGAAATTGTAATTTGATCTAGCCGTAGTTACGAGTAATTCGTGAAAGGTTGACATATTGGTAATTGTTATATTCATGGACATAGAAATATCCTACATTGCAAAAAGTGCAGCTGTTGGTCTTTAGAGGAGTGACCCATAGTTAATGAATACTGATTAATTGAATTAAAAGGTTTAATTAATTAATCTCTTATTATTGAAGCTTCTAATCTATAAGTCATTAATTAGATCCCCCTACAAGCTCACTAAGGATAAAAAAATGATTATTTAATTTTGGAAGAATTTAAATTTTTCAAATCATATAGGAACTTATGTTAATTGTATATGATAGAATTAATAAAATGTATATAGATACATTATATTATAAATTTAATTTTGAATGAGATTCAAAATTAAACTATATAATATGAGAGAATAATGTATTTGAATAAGATTCAAATATTAAGTAATATGAAGGAGATTCATATTAAAATTATAAGTTATGAAAATGAAACACATTTGAATATGATTCAAATGTAATATTAATTAAATATGTGATATTTAATTAATTAAGATTAATTATTTTGATTAATTAATAATTATTAAATTTAATATAATTTAATTTAAATAATGAAATAACTCCCTTATAGTTACATGAGAATTAACATGAGTGGAAAGGGAAGTAACTCCCCTAACTAGATATGCAAAAGTGCGTTATGCATTTTTGAATTATTACAAAATAATTGTTCTTTTCTTAACACGCTCATTCTCAACTCTCTCAATGTCTCGTCACTAAAAAATATAGAGGTAAAGTTTCTCTATAAAACCTCTTCCCCATCTTCCAAAAAAGGTTGCTAAAAACCTTTTTCTTGTTGGAGAATAGCAGGGAAGGCTTAATAGCCGTGTCTTATTCGAGACCCAAGAAAAGTTGCAGAGATTATGATTACAATGAACATTAGGAGAAGATTAAAGAAGTTTTCTCCAGAGGTTCTTACTTTCTCCTTGAAATTCTTCACAGTAAATGTCACACCCTCTCCCGTTCTCACACCTCAAGCTCGAAAGGAAGCGTGAAGACGGTAGACAACACCCTTTTGTGATATCTACTATAAACTCACCCCTGTATACCAAATAATTCTTATAACACACAAATGTGTCTAGTTTCAAGTTAATTTAATTAATTACAACTATTTATACTAAGTAGGTTTACAAACATATTTGTGATTCTTTCTGAAGCCGAATAACTTTCTATTATAGTAGGATCCAGGCTTTCGTTTTGCTAGAGTGGTAGATGCTAACCTCAAATGGCACTTCTAGAACGTTCTCTTCCGCTACTTGGGAGGACAAACATTGGAAAATATAAGCTAGAAGCTCAGTGAGTGGCAAGACTTTAAAGAAACTAAGTTTCTATTTTAGTAATTTGTTTTGAAATAATTTCACAAGAAACAATCATAAACAACGTCAAGAAAATAAGACATAACCACCCTAGCCGGATAGCTAAGATAATACTGGCATGATCACGATCACGTGTTTTCCAGGTAATCTAGTCCAACCCAAGACGCATATGCGATCAAACAATCCCAGTACCCAATATGGCCCGTCGAAAGGGCATATATCGACAAAATATTGTTAGACTTTGAAACACACTAACATTTACCAAGGATACAATTTCAGTTTTCAGACAAATTCTTATAAGCATGCTATAAATCAAAAGCAAAGTTACAGAGTCATTCACGTAAAACAACGAAAAATAAGTAACTTAAATTCGAGAAGACACATTTTATGAGTAAGCCAACCTTACCAAACCATACATGTATATATCATAACATATATGTATATAGGTACAACCAAAATAGTTGAAAATAAAACCACTCACAGTTCACCTGTAGGAGTTTCTCTTTCTCGAGCTTTTCCTACTCCCCTAGTTCCTTCTTGATTCTGAACCTATGTTAATCCCAAGATCAACTTAGAATCCTATATTCTAGGCTTCACATAATTTTAGAATGCCTTTTTGGCCTTATCCCTATCTTACCAACTTCAACTCCAACAGACGCTAATCTACACTTTAGAACAAACCAAGACAGCTGTGGGCGCAAGGGTCACTTTTCTGCAGACTGGTTGGTGCATGGAACTCTCCCTCAATGCACGGCAAGCCTGATCAACGCATAGTAGACCCTAATCAATGCATAGGCCCCTCCTTTGACTCCTCAATTCTCTCCATCTTTCTCTCTTTTTAAGTCTTCTTGAGAAAATTTGAGTTGTGAAATGAAATGGAGTCTCCTCAGGTATTTATAGGCATCTGGAGGGGGTCCTTGTCATCCTTCCAATGCTCCCAATGCATGACACCTCAATTTCGTGATAAGTCTATGTGTCAATACCATGCAAGGTTCAATGCATCCCCTTTGACACCTTCTCCTTGCATGTAGAGCTTAAGTATCTTCATCATGCATATGCCAATGCATAGCTACCTAGGAGGTGTCATTCCAACATTTTGCACGTTCTACTATGCATCTACCTCATCCTTGGCTCAGCCAGGACTTCACTTGGTTGAGCCACATATTCCATTTTGCTGTCAAAACAACTTTACTCCCCAAGTTTACTCAAATCAACGCATGCTAGCTATGTTGGGCACATGTTGAGTCATAGCTTAGGGTCCTAGGATAAAAATAATAAGAAATACATAAGAAATAGAGTTATATTTCTACAAATAATCCAATAATCAACCTGTTAGATATAATGCGTTCTTCTTGGAATAATCAAAGTAAAATAAAAATCAATCTAAGATATTCAATAGATCAATCCTTAAAAAAACTAGAGGCATGCCCCTAGAGAAGAAAAGAATAAAATCATCTATTGAGATTTTGATGAGTTCTTCCAAAGAAAAATAACTTGAGGATCGCCCGAGAATTTTCTAAACTAAGTTATTCTAATGGCAACATGCTCAACTCAAACCTCAAAAAGTGCTCATCTTGGGGTAGAGCATTTGCAAGTCCATAAATATTCATACCAAGGCCAAACATCAAACCAAAAAGTATTTATGTATAATATATATCATGATAAAAAGATTGTAAAGTATACTCAAAAATTGGTACTAAAATGTCCAACCTATAACATTAAGCCTCAAGACCGAACATGGGAGTAGGGAACTAATATTATGGATGATTTTACACCAATAAATAAACCTACGATAAAGTCAAATCAAGTAAGTTACCTTAACCTAAATCGACCTGAGATTGGCAAGAAACTGGTTCAAGTGAGTTCATTTGAAGTGTGAAAAGTCACCGGCCTTGAAGGCCAAGGCTGAGGCCCACATATTCCAGGCATATGACCCATTCTGACTTGCCTAGGGCCAAGGCCGACATATTCTATGCATGTGGTCCATTATTGTAGAACCTTTATGTTAAATCTTCATTTTGGCTTGGTCTAGCCCTCGGTGTCCTATTTCCCAAAATGATAAAAAGAGATCTAACCCTAAAAGGACCCCTAACCTAACTCAAATATAAATAGAGCTTCACAAACTAATATAAAGTAAGTTCATCTTCTTCCTTAAATTGCTTGCTCTGACATTTGTGCTAAGATCTAACTTAAACATCAAAGTGGTGTCACACCCGTCCCAAGATTAGCCCATCTAATGCAGAGAAAAATGTGAAAGAGATAGATACCATCTCTTCGATGGAACCTATTGCTCGACCTTCCTATGCGCAACCTGATAACTCAATAATAATATATCACAGTATATAGTAAAATTTTACTATTAATTCCATTAAAAAAACATTCAAGTTACATAATAAGGTTTCTATAACCTAGACCAACACTAATTACAAACTTTTCATTACATGTCGACAGAAGACTATGCATATACTAACTGAGATGAAGCTATCAGCAGGGTGGCAAACTTCGACTTCAGCAGGCACCTGAAACTCTTCCACTCCCTGAAGAAAAAACATAAAAAGAAAAGAATGAGCTAGAAGTTTAGTGAGTGACCGTTTATAAAATAGTCTTAATGTTTAAACATTATCGTTAAAAACAGAGCACAATTAAGCTTTGGATCATGAATCATAAATCATTTTGATGAAACTAATATTTCAATCACATCATGAACCTACAAAATCATCACCAAACTTGTACTCAAATCATCATGGGTAGACCAACTCAATACTCCCAGTTCTTGCTGGTGTGGACCAACTTAGCACACTCAGCCTGCTCATGTTGTGGACCAACTCAACTCACAATAGCATAAATCTCGTCATACGTACATGTAGAGGTATAACATATATCTCACCACAAATTCAGGCTCAAATTCTGGATTCGAACCTTTTTTACGCTGGCAATTCCTTGACAATCTGGGTGGTGCTATAGAAACATATTCACATACCATAAGGTTAACTTCACTACGGGTACAGGATTAAATTGTTTGAAGTCATTTTTCGTAACAAATCATCACTTTTTGTTAACATTGGTGAAAAACACCATGCGTTCAATCATTTTATTAAACGAGGTTTCAGCGCATGACCAGCTAAATCATTTCTTAAAACTACTTCCAACAACATGCAATTACCACATATTTCAAATATTTTTAATTGCTAAATTTCCTAATTTTATTTACTAACTTCCATTATCCTTAACTTAATTGTTAATTACATAACTTATTTTATTAATTCTAAACAAATTAACATCAATTTAACTTATTTTTCTCACATTTCTCTTGTATTTTAGAGAATTGGTACCGATCCTTAATAACCAAACATTTTCCTACTACCTTCAATGGTTATGTCCCAATCAAAATCAGCTTCAAACTTAACAATTTGTATTATAATTAATTAATCAAATAAAAAGTTCTTATATGTGACAAGTACCACACCGGTGTGTTATTTTAACTGTTTTACAGGTGACCTTCTCCTCAAACTACAAATTCATTATTGATGGCACATGAAGGTCAGGTGAGTTCACCTTGCCAGATTTTGCCATCAACAATAATAACCACTATTTTTGTCTCACCTACCATCGGCAAAGTGATAAAGGATCGATTTGTTTTTTACGCTACTACAAAACTGGGCTTTAATATTGGTTTAAAATTGACATTATAAGGATACAATGTCGGTTGAAAACCGACATCAAAGATCATGTTATAAAAGGTTTTTAATGTCGATTGTCTTTAATGTCAGTTTTAAACCGACATTATAGTTAAAGAAATTTGAATGCCAATATTCTTCAATGTTGGTTGAAAACTGACATTGTACACCATCTTCAATGTTAGTTGAAAATTGACATTGTACACCATCTTCTTTGTTGATTTTTTACCCATTTTTTCAATAATTGTCCATTATTTTTTTTATTACCTCATTTTTTTAAATGTCCAATCCATTTTTAATGTCGATCAAAGAGTTAAAAACCGACATTAACAAAAAAAATACATATATATTTTCTGCTTAAGCACATGCAAATCAATAATATTTTTTAAAACAATAATATTTCTCTTACTTGTACATATATAAAATAAAATCTTAATTGTTTTATATCTTATAATTTCAACAAATAAAAAATTAACTAACTTATTGGAAGAAGAAAATAAAACTAGATAAAGGAAATAAAACACATCCAAAAATTGTTGTATCAATTCAACCAAACAATCATACCAACCAAAACAAAGTTGAGTTCAATACATTTGTCAGCAAGGAACATAATAAAAAAATTAGAAAATGTATCATAGTTATGCTTTATAGTTGATCCATTTCTCATGCACTTTCAAACCCAAAGGTCCTAAAAATACCTGCAACTAGAAAATTAAATGAAGATAACATTTTGTGAAGTATCTTAATAGTAAAACCTTCTATGCATGAAATTAAAAGGATTAATTATGGGTCTAAGCTACAAAGTTAAGTGTGTTCTGACTAACAAAACATGAATTGAGAAAAGAAGAAAACAAAATTACTGTATAAATCGAGTAAAAACTTACTCGAGTTTTGCAAATGTTCGCACGTAGAGCATCTGAGAGATATCCCATAGACTAACTAATGAATCAACACTTCGAACCGCAAAATGCCTATGTTTGCAACAAGGAAGTCGTTTATCTTTTCCTATACCTAACTGCAAAAGTTTTCACAATAATTGAAGTAAGCAATTGAAAGTAAAACCACCGGTTTTTGAAGAATATAAGCTCATACATCAACATCAAGAAGCTGTTTCACATTTCTTTAACCTTTTATAGTTAGTTTTTGTAACTACTTGTATCAGAAATAGTATATAAACTCGTCATTTATAAATTTTAGATACAACAACAAATACATAGCTTCAAGAAAATCTTGAACAATCTGTAAAGAAAAGGGTCTGTGACTTAACTTCTTAATAAAAACTCTCTCCTTCCCGTGCACATAGGCTTTCATAGCCGAACCACATACACCGTAGTGTATTTTCTTCTTCTCTTCTTATCGTCTACAAGATCGTCCATCGTTTACCTTTTTTTTTTCTTTCATATCGTCTAGAAGAACAAAATGATTGTCTATCTTCCTTCAAGCAATCGTCTGCACGATTGGCGGTCGTCTACCTTTCTTCGAGTAATCGTCTACACGATTGCATGATTGTCTACATCTTTTCTTCTGCCATCGTCTACCCGACTGTAAGCATCCTCATCGTTTACTCATAAACAATCGCACAGATTAAAAAAAAAAAAACTCATTAGAGTTAGAAGAAAGAAAAGAATACAGAAAGGCAGAGATCGAGAGAATCTGAAAGCTAGAGAGAGAAAGAAATTTTTGTTTTGCATTAATTACCCATCAGAAACAAAAGTCTTTTTCATTTTCCATCAGACAAAAATAAGTGAGATCATCCACGTATTAGCCATCAGCTGAAAAATCGTGGGCACTTCTCAACCAAGTTCTCTACCAACCAATAAATTTGGGGTAAGGATCAGGGCCTCTTGAATTGGATCAAGGTAAAGGGCCTCTTTATTTTTCCATCATTTGGGCTAAAATAGTTTTTCTTTTGCAGAAGCAGGCCCATCGAAGTGGAAGCAGGCCTAACAATTTTTTAATAGAAGAAATATTAACGACATATTTCATGCAAGGGTTGTACACAGTAAAGAAGATTCACTCATGTTATGAAGTAGACTATAAAACCCATCCTCCAATCGGATCAATTGCAACGAAATCTAGAAGTAAGAACAGAAAGAACCTAGGGAATATTACCATATTTTAACCTGTAATTAACTTTACTAACTCTTATGCTTTAGAAAAATTTCGACAACATGACATCACTATACAACAAAACCAATTTTTTTTTCTACTTCGACACCTGTTCAAAGAAATGCACTTCCAATACAACATTCAAACAATAATTTTCTAAAAAAGAACTACCAGAATTTCCCAAACACTATAATATTTAAACCAACTATATAGTAATTTGAACACAAGTTGACTAAAACTTATATCAGCACACATTGCGATGTATGAGTACCAATTAGAGAGTCAATAATATTTCTAAGTAAACAAACCTTAGCCAAAAGAATAAAACGTGATACACTCAAATTTGACTAAAACCAAACAAAACTATAGTGTACTAATTTCATCTACAATTCCATTATGGGTGGCAAAGTATAATTTTGCAATAAGATGAAACTTTGGCCCCACCTAAATCCAAAAGTATTTGCATAATTGCATATCTTAAAAAGAAATTGGCAAACAGAATCGAAACATCAAAGTAGATCTCTAGAAATCACAAACCAAGCAGAAGTTGAGTTTCATCACTCATTTTGATAAAGTTACAAGATAAGAAAGAAGTAGTAGAGACATGAAACTATTTGTAGAACCAATATTTTTCCATTACAAAAATCAACAAGCCAAATATACACAACAAACATCAAAACAAACTTAATTTTCTAGTATTTTCAAAAGTGTCGAAAACACACTAATTTACCATAAGATGATGTTGTTTAGGAAGTATAAGAGAACTGACCTGTAAAATGAATCATATGCCGAAATCTTTTCGAGATTTGTCATCATCTTGGTCCTAAAACCAAATTATTAGTTTAGGCTAATTTATTCTAAACTTTTGCAATAAATAGCTATTATCAATAAAAGTTGCTTACTTGGTTATGTTCTGTAGTGAAATAGTTCCATGCATAAAGTTTTGATCTTTATATAGAGATCATTTCATAAAAAAGATTTGGAAGACCTTAATTAATCATTAATGAAGCAAATTAGCTGTTTGATTTGGATTGATCCTACTGTAATTTCAAGCTACACCATTATGGAAGAAGAGTTCAGTTGTACTGCTCATTTTTTCTCTTTCCAAACATTGGCAACTCGTTAAGCAACCATCCATAAAGCATAAATAATTATATATATATATATATAAATCAAATGGAAAAAGAAAAGTTTGATTTTTGTCCATCAGGGTAGTTTCTGTCTCCATAAATTACCACAAAAGCTCATGACACACTATAAGAAAATTGTCCTATTTCAACCATCTTTTATCGGAGATTATAAAAAACTTTCGAAAAAGATATACATTTATCAGAGGTTTTGGAAAAATCTTTGAAAAATATATACTTTTTACCGAAGGTAAATAAAAACCTTTGAAAAATATATACTTTTTATCAAAGGTTAGTACAAATCCATGAAAAAGATATATATTTATCGGAGGTGTTGAAAAAACCTTTGATAAATATCCGAAGGTTATTCAAACACCTTTGAAAATGATATACATTTATCAAAGGATATTATAAACCTTTGGAAAAGATACTATCCTTTATTGAAGGATCTTGAAAAGCCTTTGAAAAATATGTACTTTTTGTCGAAGGTTAATAAAAACCTTTGAAAAAGATATATATTTATTGGAGGTGTTGAAAAAACCTTTAATAAATATCTACTTTTTATCGAAGATTATTTAAACACCTTTGAAAATGATATACATTTATCAAAAGATATTATAAACCTTTGGAAAAGATACTATCCCTTGTCGAAGGATCTTAAAAAACCTTTGAAAAATATGTACTTTTTGTCGAAGGTTAATAAAAACTTTTAAAAAAGATATATATTTATCGGAGGTGTTGAGAAAACCTTTAATAAATATCTATTTTTTATCGAAGGCTATTTAAACCCCTTTGAAAATGATATACATTTATCAAAGGATGTTATAAACCTTTGGAAAATATACTATCCTTTATCGAAGTATTTTAAAAAACCTTTGAAATATATACTTTTATCAAAAGTTATTAAATAACTTTGAAAGAAATACACATTATCAAAGGATTTTAGAAACCTTTGAAAAATATATTATCCTTTATCGAAGGTTTTAGAAAACTTTTGAGAAATATCTACTCTTCATCAAAGGTAATAAACACCTTTGATAAAAATATAAATTTATTAAAGAACTTTGAAAAATAGACTACCATTTTTATTGAAGGTATTAAAAACAAGATTGAAAAATATTACTTTATTCGGAGGTTATTCAAGCCTTTGAAAAATATGTATATTTATCAAAGGACGTCAAAGTTTTTGAAATATATATATATTTATCAGAGGACATTTAAAATCTTTGAAAAAGATATATGTTATCTTATAACATAGGAGGTGTTTGATAAATGAATATGAGTTATTGAGTTGGGTGAGTATTTATTATTAAGCCCATAAAGAAAACCTATGGGAAACCCTTTTGTGATTCTGGCGAACCTATGGGTTATTAAAACCTATGGTTATTTATTACCCATCTCGCTCATGAGGAGGATCTCGCATTTCTTTTCTGGCAATGCTCACCTTACCAGCGAGACCCTCATGAGCGAGATCAAGCATTTCTTTCCTAGCGATGCTCACCTTACCAGCGAGTTTCAGCCCACATTTCTAGCGAAATTTCCTTCTAGAGCGAGATCCTCATCACAAAATTAGCGAAATTTCACTTGTCGAGGGTTGAAGTTTCGACTTTTGTATGTCGAAACTTCAACCTTCAACAACCCTTTATACATATTGTTTCCAAGTTTTTCTTTGTTTGTTGAATTCTCAATGTTCGATTAATGTTCGACCTATGTATGTCGAAACTTCAACCTTCGACAACCCTAATATATATATTGTTTCCAAGTTTTTCTTTGTTTGTCGAGTTCTCAACGTTCGACCTTTCGAATCATCAACCCTCGACTTTTAGCCTCGATCTCCTAAAACAACAATATTTCTCTAATAAGTTTCAAAACAACCTTATTTCCCTAATAAGTTTCGAAAACAACCATATAAATATAAAAAGTCCTAGTTTTGAGGGATAAGAAAGAAGAGTTTTGAGTGGGTAAAAATGGATTTTAATAACCCATAGATTTTCTTCATGGAGAAGAGCATTGAGACTTACAAGATCTACATCTTCAAAGTTCTCAAGCAAGTTCATCTTGATATTGGAATTTCCAGCAAAGCCAGGGGATTATGAATAGTTTCATCAACGACATTTTCGAGAAACTTGCTCAGGAATTCTCTGAGCTCGCTTGCTACAACAAGAAGCCGACTATCACCTCTCGAGAGATCCAAACAACGGTGCGCCTTGTTCTTCCTGGTGAGTTAGCAAAACACGTCGTCTCTGAGGGTACCAACGCTATTACCAAGTTTACTAGCTCTTACATTTATACAGATTAGGGTTTTCTTGTGTAAAAAGTGGCCTGATTGTTCTGAATCGTTGATTTCGCTTCCATTTGTCACATATTTTGGAATTAATTTAATGAAAATCATTTTATATTACGCGATTCCTTTGATTATCTGCTTGATTCTTGATTCAGGATTGTGAAGATTGTGCTCTGTTTGATGGATCTCTGAAGATTGGTTCTATTATTGTTTATAGTTTAATGAGTTATAATTTCCGCGCATCTTTGCAATTGATCTCAGATTAGTGATTTCTTTCCCGGTTTGGATAAACCATGGACGGATTCAAGTAGGGTTTGTGTGCTGGATTTCAATTTGGAGTTTTCAAGTTTTGATTATATTTAAACATCTTAGAATTGAAATAATGTGCAACAATTGAAAAGAAGAGATTGTGCTTTGTCTTCAAGATTTTGAAATTTAGTCTAAATGCCTCAGGTTTGATATACAAACACTATTAGTTTGCTCATGGAGTTGTGAATTTCACTATTTACTTTGTATGCACTTGTAATTCTTTTATTTTTCTCTATGGAATTTCAAAGAAGTGTTAATTCTGCTGATCTCCCTCGTGGAGTTGGGTTTTGAAAGCTGATATGATACAATTATTCAACGAAAGAATTGAAATGTTCATAGTACTTTTCATGTTTATAGGGAATTTAATGTTAACAATCTAGACTGGCTGCTGTCAGCAAAGAAAAAGAGCAACTGAAGTCAAGAGGAAGTGCTGTAACTACTCAAATTCAGAAGCTAGGAGCATTTTATCCTGCTGAGGCTGAACATGAAGTTAATATCATTTATTAATGTAATCCTTTGAAGCACTTATCTGCAGAAATTTTAGCTTATAAGATATCCTGCTTCTTGACATGCAACTCACCTAGAAACGATACAAGTTAGATTGGATGATTATAAAAGTTTAGAATCACCATTATAAAGAGTTGTGAATTAGGTGTTGATGGTTGTTTGTTTTCATGTTCAATGATTAAACATGAAAACAAACAACCATGTGACTTGAAACTTCCTTTATTCTACATCTATTAGTTTTCCTCTTTTCTTATTGAAGCATATTATGTTTCCAATATCTCTATATATTAACATATTTTCTTTAACCTTAAATTGGAAAGACGTGGTAGATAATTCAATTCCGAAAGATCTTCATTCTTGACAATTTTGTTCTTGTTTGATACGACTTCCTCTCCCCATCCTTTGAAGCTCTCCCATAAATCTAACCTTCTAGTTCTCTCATACTTGAGATAATGTTTGGATGAATCACCCTCAACTTGGAGCAACCTGATAAATCCAATACCTTAAGCTAAGATAATGTATGTTTTTGAGTTTGCAAAAAGGTAATGCTCTTTCTTTATTTAATTAGATTGTGTCTCAAATGAGATGTTTCAAATAATGACTTGTGTGGAACAATACCAACCAGTGGACCATTTGAGCACATACCTTTAGACAAGCACTAATTTGGTTCAAGTAATCTTTTACTTTTTACAAAGAAATATATAACATGGATAGAAATTGGATGCAAATTGGAAATCCGTCTAAATCTAAGTTGGCTTAATTGTTATATATTTACAAAAAACTATCTAAGTTGGCTTCGTTCTAGTAATCTTTTACTTTCTACAAAAAACTAGAAATTGACTTGATTGTTATATATTTATCTATCTAAAGGTTGTATGGGATATGATTCTTGATCTAGAAGATGATGGTGGACACTCACATTTAAGATCAACCGTTTGGTTGGACATTCTGTTTTGGTAAGTTGGATTACATATGTTCTGGTTTACGTGGTGATGCTGATGAAGTTTTGGTGTTTTTGCATCTCTTACATTATCAACCATTCTTAGTTTTATTCATGTCACATAAAATCTGTCTAAATCGCATCTAGTTTATGAAAGGTTTATATTCTCAAATACAAATGCTTACCAGAATGTTCTTTGGTGATATTTCCTCTGTGAACTGTAATGGATATTTTTATTTCAGTAGACGTATGCTTTTATGATTTTATGGATCAGAATGTTGAAGAAAGTAATGTTGGACACATGCATTTGTAAGGTTGTAAGGTGAGAAGGAAACCATAAGATGAGAAGTCAACCATGTGTTTGTAAGGTTGGATGCATGATTGGCCGAAATATTGGCAAGAGGCGTTGCCAAGAGTTGCTCATGCGTTGGGTATGCGTGAGCAAGAGCAAAGAAAACAAAATGTTGAGCGCAAGGCACTGAGCAGACGATCGTGTAATAAATGAGCAGAGCTACACGATGAGGTAGACCATCGTCTAGTAAGTGAGCAGCGCTACACGATGAGGTAGGTGTGTAGATCGTCTAGTAAGTGAACTGTTTAATGTTACCAGCTTCATGTTGTACATTGTCATCAGATGAAAGAAATGCATTTTGTGAGTATTTGAAGAAATTAAAAGTTTCAGATGGATTCTCTTTTACTGTTGGAAGGTGTGTAGATCTAAAAGGGAGAAAATTATTTGTTCTTAAAAGTCATGACTTCCATATTATTATGGAATATTTGCTTCTATATGCACTTCAAGGGTTGATGAGAAAGGAAGTTCAAGATATATGGATTAAATTGAGCAATTTTTTTAAGATCTTGTGCTCAAAAGTGGTTAAAGTGGACGATATAAATCTTCTTGTAGTTGAAATAGCAAAACTTCTCTGTAAAATAGAAATGATGTTTCCTCTGTCATTCTTTGATATAATGGTGCATTTATTAATTCATTTACCAAATGAGGTTAGAGTTGGTGGACTAGTTCAGTATAGGTGGATGTAACCATTTGAAAGGTATTTAAGTAATTTAAAAGCTTATGTATGCAATCGAGCTCATTCGGAAGGTCCTATTGCAGAAGGTTATATCAGCAACGAATGTGGAATGTTCTGCACTAGATATTTTCACATCATAGAAACTAAGTTCAACCAAAAGAGAAGAAAGGAAGATAATGATAATAATCCTTATGAAGGATATCTATCTTTAAACCAGTTGGTCGTCCTATGGGACCAGTCAAACAAACAAGAAGGCTAACGATATAAGAGTGGAGACAAGCTAATCTCTATATTTTAAAGAACTATGATGATATCCTCTCATATATTAGGTATGTAAAAGTTTTCTTATTGATAATTTTTTTAAATATTTTTAAATAGAATCTAAAGTAACTTTTTAATTTTTTAGTGAGCACATACAAGGATTATAACATCTTGACCCTAGAAATGAACAAAAAAGCATGATAAAGAGTTTGTAGAATGGTTTAAAGATCATGTAAGTGAGAAAAGACAATTGTGATGGTATTTATTCATCTATACAATTTCTATTCATTTTAAAATTTGATATTATTTTCTATGTAGGTTATTAAATTATATATCTAGATTTATCTCGAGGTCCATCACAAGAAGTAACATGCTACAAAGGGTACATTGTTAATGGATTTATATTTCGTATCAAGGATGATGATGACTTAAGAAAAACACAAAATAGTGGGATAGTAGTGAGAGGAACTGATGATCAAGAGTACTTTGGTGTATTGTATGATATTATTGAATTGCAATATATGGGTGGAAGCAAGGTCGTTTTGTTTAAATGCAAATGGTGGAATATCAACGGTCTTGGTAAAGGAATTAGAATTGATGATCATGGACTAACTAGGGTGAATATAATGTACATATTGGCTACAAATGAGCCATTTGTATTAGCATGTCAATCTGAACAAGTTTTTTACCTTGAAGATAGAAGAAACCCGATTTGGTATTTTGTGTTGAAAGTTGATCCAAGAGAGTATTACAATATCCATTTGATCATAGATGAAGATTGTCAAGAAGAAAATGACGAAGAAGACGTAAATAGAGCAATTTAATTCTTAATTCTTTTGTCTATCGTTTATGTTAGGTAATCTTTTTTTAACTTTATAATATATGATCTCTTATTTCTTAAACTAATACTCAGTTTTTATTATGTTATTTTTCTAACTTGTTTTTTTTCCAACAAGTTCATTATTTGTATAAAGAATGAAAAAAGTAAGAAGCAGAATCAACAACAATAATAGTATAGATAGTCATGAGAATAGTACGATTGCATTTACATCTAACCAAATAGTTGAAGATCAACAATCTTCAACAAAATCCAAAGTTGGTTTAGAAGCTTCATCATCGTTTACGGGAGAAATTAGATCAACTACTAGTCATGAAAATTTTCTTAATAGAGGTAACATGTTTTTTATAATATAAATTAAATTAACTATTATTTGAGCTTACATTGGTATGTGAAAAAATTATAATTTTTTTTCTCTTTAATTTACTTCTTACATAATTAGATTACAACTACCATTTTTTTTGCAGGAACGATTTAAAGTTGAAGGTCATGAGGTTTCGGTATTGCTTCAAATTCACCGATCTTATAATAATTGGAGAGACAGTTGAAAGAAAAAATGGTTGTACAAATATGATACAGTTGCAGAAGCTTTAGTAAATATTCCACCAGTAATTAAAAGAGAAGATGCAGAATATCTTTCAAAGTTGTGGAAGTCAACTGAATATCAGGTTGTATTCTAATATCTTTTTCTTGTACATAAAAAAATTATACTTATTGTATTTTTTTTTTATTGATGCTCATACTCTACTTTTGAAATACAGGATATGTGTGAAAGAAACCAAAAGAACCGTTCTAAATTGAATATATATCACACATGTGGTTCACAAAGTATACAATATTGAGTTGAAAAAGAGGTAATTAGATGAAAAATTACATAAACTTCTTTTAATTTAGTCAAATTATCTAATATATAATATTTTCACTTAAATAGGTTCGAGTCACTAACAAAGAACCGAGTCGAATTAGAATTTGAGAGCTAACTCACTTGAGCAATAATGAATTGATGGTAAGTACAAAATAATAGATAGATATGATGTTATTGGTTAGAGTTTGAGTAAAGGTCATTAATTTATCATCTCTGTTGCTTTGTTCTAGAAATGATTGATTTAAAGAAGTCTCTAGCTTATCCCCTCGGAATTCTTAGACTATTGTCTGATGAGCTATAGAATATATCTTGTTCAAGCAAAGTCTTATCTATAGAAAATTTATATCATTGTCCTATGATATTTAACATTGTGAAGTATGAATATTTCAAACTAGTAGTTTCCAAGTTTTCAACTTGTAGACTAAACCAAAATTATAGTTAGTTTAGACTATAGTGTCATTTTAGAGTTCAAGATTAGGAACTGGATCAAACTGATGCAGTCCAAGATCTTTCTATATTATATAGGTTTAAAACTTCTCCAAGATCTTATTTGTTTTACTTCTTTCCCTTTTCTTTCACTACTTCTTAGGAAAATTGCTCGTTGTTTTATTTTTTGGTTTCAATTTTTCTTATGCTCTTCCACAAAATCTAACATTTCATAGATGTTCGATGCAATTTGGATCAATAAAAGGAAAGAAATGAAAATGGAATTCCTAGAATTTGGTGAATCTAAAATGGGTTTCAATCAATTTGAAAAAAAAAAACCTAGTCCTCAGGACAAAAAAAAAAAAAAAAAAAGGCTTATTTCAACATAACCAAAGAGGGTTTATTAAAAGAAGTCTCATCTTTACTGGATTGACTTCTAAACATGTCCCTCGAGCTTCTAGTGCAGAATGGTGGCCACATCTTTTACCTAACAAACACATGTGTTTGTTTGTTGTAAACATTTGAATTTATATGTATTAGTTTTGAATTATAATATGTGAATTTATATTTGTAGTCAGAACTTAAATCATATGCTTCTCAAGTGATTGATGGTACACTTGACATGAACGAGGATGAGATTTTCGTACGAGTATTTGGACCGGAGAAACACGGGCGTATTCGTAGTTATGGAGTAGGTGTTACTCCCTTCTAAGTTGTTTGGATCATCGTCTACTATACGCGATCTTGAGCGTCGTCTTAATGAGTCCGAACAACGACTTTAAAAACCTGAACTACAAAGAAAAGAATCTGAACAACAAACAGAGGTTGAAGTAGAAGCACTTAGGCACCAAATAAACGAATTAGAAAATCGTTTTGAGGATAGATTTTAAAAAATGATGGCAGAGATGCATAAAAAAATTATTTCAAGTTGATCAATTGTAGTTTGATGTTATAGAATTTCGGTAGCCTTTTGGTGTACTTTTATGATATATAAGTTTACTTCCATTCATGTCATTGTCTATTTTTTCTATTCTATTCTTATACTTTGTAATTCATGGTACTACACGTAGATGAATTAGTAAAAGCAACCTTCCAAAATTTGTTGATAAATGTGCTAAAAGGTTTTGAAAGAGAATTTTCGAAGGATATATAATTGTTGATAAATAAGTTTTTATGAAGGTTTTAAAAATTTTGAAAATAACATGATAAGCCTTTAAAAATAATGAAAACCTTAAAAAAAAAAAAAACTTGATAACAGATAATTATCGATAAATAATTTGACAATTATCGAAGATATATAACCTTTGAAAAATAATAATTTTCAAAAGTTAATCAATATTTGAAAAATAATACTTTTCGAAGGTTAGTAAACCTTTGAAAAAGTTTTTTCGACGGGATCTGTTTCGACATTTTTTAAAGGATGAGATAATCTTTGAAAAAAAATATATCGAATGTCTATTAAATGTTTTTCGAAAGTTTGACCTTTGAAAAAGGTCAATTTTCTTGTAGTGACATTAACTACTCTCCACCAATATTGTCAATTTGAACATTATTGGTCAAAGTTGTATATGTAACTTAGGTAAAGAGATGATTGAAGTTTTATAAGTATAATGAGGACTAAATAATTTCAATCCAAAACGAACCAATAATAGATTTCAAATCTTATAGTTCTAACTTCTAGAAATTTTTGTAATTGTTTGGTTGAATTCATGAGTGATTAATATAACGAAATTGCAATTGAATATAATCATACTGAGAATAACCAAAATGGGGATAAATTTAAATTATATATATATTTGACATAAGGTTGAGATCGGTTAGGCAATATCCATCAAGAGGTTTGGTTTGTGTATGGTATGATGGGTGGGGCAAGAACTGTTTTGTGACAGCATATTCAAGAACTGTTTTCTGACAGCATCTTCTAAGAATGAATTAAATACTAAAACATGTAAAATCCTAAATATAAATCCACAAAATGTAGCAGGTAGAAAGCCAATATTTTTTTTTAACTGTTTTGCCATGTTTTCGTTTGGAAGTCAAATAGTTTTATACAAATCTCCGATGCATTTGGGGATTGTAGTCCATGATAACAATGCAGCAAACAGAAATCATAATGAAAAATCTATTGGAATTGATGCCCTAAACTCTCGTAGGGTCTTATAGTTTGTTAACACCTGTATAAACAAACGCTTGTGATGTAATAAAATGAGATATTTTTTTCACTGTTGTCTATGAAATATGAGATATTTTATTTGCATTAACCACAAACCAATAAAGTAAGATCCTTGTTGTCGTTGTAACTTAAGCATGTATGTGGAGACATACAAGTGGATCAAGCCTTAAGTAATAACTTAAATGGTCTGTAGTATATGGATAAAGGAGGGAAACCTTATCTGGTGACACTATGGATACCGCCCGCTTTGTAGATGTTACAAGTGTTGTAAGGTGCTACAGATAGTTTGATCTTGATCATTCATGTGGAGACATGCGAGCGGGAGTGTCCTATATAAAGGAGTTTGTATAAGACCGGATGACGAAGTGTTTAGTCTAATTATATAACGTCGTTCATGACAGAAACTTTCATTTCGCTGGGATGATCATTGGTAACATGACTTAATCCTGAGTGAGTTGGGAACTCCTGCCTATGAGAGCAGTCCTTTGATTTGCATGGGTGTGAGTAACCAAATTTTCGACTCAAACCTACTACTTTGGGGATTTGTCTGATTGGGGAGCTGGAAACTCAACTACACAAGATGGAATTCACTTCTTCCACGAAGCAGGGATAAGTAGATAGATTGCTTCATTAACGGCTGATTCCAAGGCTTGAACGATGTGGCACCACACAAATTCTCATGACTTGAGAGGTATCCACTCATAGTAGGACTATGATGTATTGTTCATTAGAGAAATCAGTGGTACTTAAGGAGTTAGATGTAACTACAAGGACAAAACGATAAATTGGCCTTACTATACTTACGAGCGATCTGTGAAAGATTATCGTACTGTTGATTGGTTATATCCGATGGACACAGAAATATATCTGTGGTGAGAAGAGTGCAGTTGTTGGTTTTTAGTGGAGTGCTAGACGGTTAACAGATGGTGGATCTCATGATTAAAGAGTTTAGTCAACTATTCACCTATCGTTGGAGCTTCAAGCTACAGGTCAATAAGGTCCCCATGGTAGCTCAATGAATTCAAGTTGAGAATTAGTTTTTGGATTCAAATTGACAAGAGGAAGTTTGATTATATATAGTAAAATTAAACTAGTTCAATTATATGTGATATAATTGATATGATGTTTGAGATACATTAACTGGAGGAATTTGATATAAATATGATTTATATTAAGTAAAGGAGAAAAGGACTATAGTTTAAATGTTACATATGATGTGATATTAAAATAGGTTATAAATTTAATATGATACGTTAGTTATTATGTTTATTTATAATTAAAACAATTATGTGATAATTGTGAGTGGTTTCTCCTTTAACCGTGAGTGAAAGTGGGAGGTTATGTCCAGTTTTCATAACTGAAGGATAAAATGAAAAATGTTTTCATTTTGTAAAGAATCACTTCATTGAGTGCATTATTAATTGTTTAGCTCACGAGAGACTACACGATAGCCTTCTAAGCGAAATTCTAAACGATCGTGTAAAGTGCCTTTGACTAAACGATCGTGTAAACGATCCAATGTGATTTACTAAACGATCGCGTGCCAAGCAAGATTCACTAAATGATCGTGTAAACGATCAAACCTATTTTTCTAGACGATCGTGTAACTAGCGAGATTTACTAAATGATCAAGCATACAAAGTCTATGCGATAGACAGTTCATTCTACTTGTTTGGTCGTTTGGTTCAATCGTTGCTTTCCTCCAATCCTCTACCAAATCCAACAGAGCCCACACCTCCTAGATTCTCACTCCGAGAATACCAAGGTTGCCGAGTGGTGGTGTCTAAGAAGTTACTTGTTCATGGAGAAGTTTTTTTGTGATCTAAATGCCAGCGAGAGGTTACTGTTCCAGTTCTTCACGAGAGCGAGAGATCTATAGAAGAAGAGTGCTTCAAAGGTATATCTCTCGTCCCTTTTGTTATTAGTTACTAAAGCATGCTGTAATTTATTCAAAGTTGCATAACTGTTCTGTATATTTGTGAATACCTTTAATTCGGTCACAATGGGCTTGGAAAGATCTTGTTTCCGCTCATGGGTTCTCTTGAATAAGAGTTCCTTCAAAATCAACCAGTTTACGTAGTTACACTCAAATTAGTATAGCACCAAATTTTGTTTCAAAGTCATTAGTCAATCAAGCTATTTATTGCATCAAGTAAAACTCAATCAAAATCTATAGAATTAATCATTAACTTAGTATATATTCATATACTAGCAAAACTTACCTTTGGAGGAAACAAATGACTTGAACAATCCACACGAAAACAGATTTGAAGAACCTATATATGGATGGAATAGATTGGATACCAAAGATTTTGAAAAAATTGGAGTTCGAAGATCATGATCATATCTGATTAGAGATCAGAGGTTGAAGAACAACAGAGCTCAAACAGATATGGGAAAAAACGAATGGCAAAATGACAGAAAGAACAGATCTGATGGCGAGTTGACGAATCTGGTAGCACGCGATTCCCGAAGCTAAAGATCGACGAAGCTGGTGTAGAGATCGACGATGCTAGTGGAGAGATCGATGGCCCTAACGGTGAGTCAACGAACTTCCAACTCGAATAGATCTAACATACTTGTGGATGAGATCTAGACTTGCAATGTGAAGCCCTAATTGTAAGGAATTAAGGTATGGAGAAGAGGAAGGCGAAGGATAAGGGGGATCGATGGAGAGAGAGGGAAAGGAAAAGTGAAGAAGAAATTAAAAAAATAAAATGAAATTAGGGTTTGGAGATGTTTGTTTTTTATTTTCATTTACTAATTGATAATTTGAGGAAACAAAATTTGGGAGGGAAATGAAAATGGGGAAGGGAGGGAAACAAGAAATGAAGATTAAAAAATTGTTTGGGATTCAAAAGAGAGGGACACCTACAATGTCGGTTTTAAAATAAATGGGGATATTTAATGTTGGTTTTAAACCGACATTGTAGCCAAATCGACATTAAAGATCCGCTGTTTTTAAATCGACATTATACATCCAATTTCACTTTTTTCAATCAACATTAAAACCTAAAATTCTTGTAGTGTTAAAAGATTTTAAATGATTAGAATTGTATTGGAATAATAGATTTAGAAGTAAATTTGAAAAATAAAAACATTTGATAATTTAATAATTAAATCTGAATTAAAAAAAAAAAAAGGAAAACTAAAAATTTAGGATAAAAGGGATTTAGCGATTTGAAAGTGGAAAAGTGCAAAAGTGTAAAAGAGGATGTTTGCCACAAATTTGAAAATATACTCGCGAGAAAATTTTATATATCCCAAAAACAAACTCTCTATTTAATATCACAACTAATTCTCTGGATTTTTTTTCTATCCTTTGGCCTATTTCATCAATGGTAATTTCACCCACAACATTAGTCCACACTTTCAAGTTGAAATAAATCCGAAGGCAGAAGTCGAGTCCCTTTTTGACCCATCAATAAAATTTATAATTACTGATCAAAAACTTCCACTACTAGATATAGTTTTAGTAGCAATACCGACTAGAATCAGAGGAAGCCTATGATAAAATCTCTTAAAGGTAAATTTATCTATTGAAAAGCAGTAAAAAAGAAGGGGTTTGGTTTGATAGGATAAACTAAATGCGAAGAATTAAAAAATGGAAAGCACTATAAATCGGAGAGAGAGATGGATAATACGAGATTAGCTTCGTTAATTATGAGATCGTTGACTATTTATGGATTACTTCATCGATTCATCATAGAAATTGAATTATCCAATTAACTAGCCTAATCAACTGATCCAATAATACTAGTCGTCTCCTTAATAGAAAATCAACTTGTAATGCGATGCCCATTTTTATTTTAAATAAATAGTAGTTATACTACTAGCTAATCACATTAAACTCTTGGACTGATTAGGACATTGCATTAAATTGAGCAAGTCGAGTCTAGTTATTGAGAACCTTGGTAATTAACGTCAGAGGTCAAACCATAACTATAGCTCCACTTATTTACTACTCAAATTAAGCATGGTTACATTACAAAAACTAACTTACATAACATATATGTACAACCTATGCTTCCAAACGACTAATCTATCACATAATCAAACATGATTGCACATGGATTCAAGCAAGGATTAGAAAACAAGAAATCAAAGAAACCCATAAACATTCCATCAAAATCTCATTAAATTCATAGAAACAAGTGCCAAACAAGCTTCTAAATCGATGTTTGGGCCTAATATGTCTTTGAATCTTGAATTCTGATGCCAAAATCTTCATTACAAGCCATTATACAATGAAATTTTATGGATTTTGGCCAAGAATGGCAAAAAATCGAGCTTATAGCTCCCTAAATCAGCTATAACTCTCCGGAAAAAAAATGTATTTATAGGTCTATCAACACTAAAAGCATCACAATCGTGTTGGCTAGACACGTTTCGTGTGGAAAAAAATAAAACAGAAACTTGTTTAATGACTATTTTTTTATATAATTTATTGTTTCTTGTATGTTTCTTTCTTTTTTCCCCCTCTTTTCTAAAATTTTTATATATAGCCTACATTAATACAAATAAGTCTCAATACATAATTTAAAACAATAATAAAATTATTATTTATATCCTTCAAATTTTTCCAAATTTGATATGGAATGGACTCATATTCAACTGAATTATATAGCTATTTAAATTCATGATTGTGAAATATTAAAATGAGGTCACATGCATGTTCAATAAACAAAAGTTATATACCGCACAATTTTAATTGATTCCAAGTGTACTGAAAATTCAAAAGATTATAAATGTGATAATTTCAAAATTCAAAATAATATGAAAATCTACATACTGATATTTTTAAATTTTAGAATTAAATTAGGGGTTTTCAAAATAGAAAAATAATGGAAACTATTTACACAAAATAGCAAAATTTTGATCATCTTTAATATCTATAAATGGTAGAAACTGATAGAAGTCTATCATTGATAGATACTAATAGAAGTGTATTAATGTCTATCGATATTAATTATAAAAACATTTGTAGGCCCATTTGGTAGTTGAGGACAATATTTCTAAAGCCATTTCAACACACACTGACCCACATCAACAAACCAAAAGGTCTGATTTAGCTTTCTCCAAGGACATTCAATTGTAAAAACCAAGAGGAAATCAAATACCCAACTTAGGAATCATTTGATTTCCTTTTGTTTTTGTTTTTAAAATTAAACCTTATTCCTCTAAATTTTTTTACATGATTTTTATCTTAAGCTAAAATTTTTAGCCAAATTCTGAAAACAAAAATTACTTTTTTTAGATTTTATAAATTGACTTAGTTTATAAAATATTGGTAGAAAGTAGACAATAAAGCGATATATTAGTGGTGGAATGAGTGTTCGTAGACGTAATTTTGATAAATAAAAAACATAAAACCAAATAATTACTCTATACAATCCCTTAGTTGCTCAAGTTTGGTGCTTTCTAAAAAAAAAAATGTCTTAAAATTTAGAAACTAAAATCGAACATGGTCATCATCCAAGCCGAGGAGCGAGAACGTTTTCACACAAGCCGAAAATTTTATAAAATCGTTAAAAAGAGAATTGATGCTTTTATTCATTTTAAGGTGAAATTACTCTCCATAAATCAAATGGCATGCACTTTAGTTTCATCAAAGCCTCGAAAGTAAAATGTATGATTCTTGTATTTCTAAATGATAAAGTAAATAATGTCATAGGGACATATATTCTCTGTTGACCAAATATATGAGACTATTTACCAATTAAAACTTACCACATTTTTCACTATAAATTCAGCCATTCAACTTTGCATTTTTCATAGTTGTTTCTCATTTCCTCCTTAATTCAAAGTTCTTTTTCATTCCCTTATTCCCTTTGCTTTTTTCCTTCTGAAAAAAGTTATCAAAATGGCAGAAATGGGAAAGGTGATCTCATGCCACAATCTTGGCTCATGGAACCAACAACTCCTCAAAGCCAAACAATATAACAAGCTGGTACTTTCATATATATATTATTATTTCTCTCTCTCTTTTTTCCCCCTTTTTTGAATATTTTCGACATTTTTTTATCATATATCGTTTATGTTGAGACGATATCGGTTGGGGCAACAAACCTTTTCCCTCTATTCTTTTAGTTATAGAATATGGTCCATTTTGAACATAAGTAGTTTTCATAATTTTACTTTTTCATTTCATAATATCTCGTATACAAATTATATAATTTTTATCTATTACTAACTTATGTTCTCATAGGTTAGAAATTATTAAAAAAGAAAAAAAACTTTTCTAACTCGAGTTCACACGTAGAATATAAATTTTGAAATACATAATATTATACCATAATGGAGATAGATAGGGATGGATGTTTCTAACACTTTGATCAATAATTAAATTAGCTTTGTTACTACGTTGTTTAGCTAAACGATAGCTATATTCTATGAACAGCTTGTTGTGAACTTTACTGCAAAATGGTGCGGTCCGTGCCGTGCCATGGCTCTTGTTCTCGAAGAATTAGCGAAGAAGATGAATAATGTCATTTTTTTGAAAGTAGACATTGATGAGCTCAATGTAAGTTTCTACTCCATTAAAGACCTATTTGGAATTATTTTCAAGTACTCAAAACTCCGTTTTTTTCATTTAAGAAAATACTACTTAAACACTTGACAAGTCATTCCAAACCGATCTTTAATCTCGTCACGTTTTATCTATGAGGCTTCATAATTCTTTTTCTCTCAAACTAAAGTATCAACTTTTTTTTTCCCTTTTGGCAGAGTGTTGCGGAGGAGTTTGAAGTGGGTGCCATTCCTTCATATCTGTTCTTCAAGAATGGGAAATTGGTTGACAAGTTCGAGGGTGCAAAGAAAGATGTCCTGAAAAGCACTGTATCCAAACATGCTGCATGAACAAGTAGCTCTACAAAGGATTGATTTAATCAACCATTAATAATGCTACAAATTTCAACATCCACAAACATATGCAGTTGAAATATTCTAAAAAAAAAGGGGAAAAAAAACTATATAAATGTGAGTTGAGTTGGATCAGTTATTTAGACAGTTTTCTTTTTTATTAAAAAGATATTTCGTGAACAAAAGAGAAGTACAGATGAAGAGTTAGAGGAAAGTTTTTAGTTGGAAGCATTATAATTACAAAAAAGAGAGTAAGTTTAGAGTATCAAGAAAGGGTAGCCATAGATTTGCCTTTGAAACTTCTATTGCAAGAGAAAGGGGATCAGTTTAGTTACATGTACGTTACCTAAATAATATGTAAAAGATACATTATATAATTGTACGTTTAACGTATATTAGTACAACAAATATGATATAGAGATTTGAATGTTCGAGTACATACTAATTATTATGGCTGAGCCAAGCTCATGTGTTGATGATTTGATTCATAGTTTGAACTATGCTGATGTTGACTAGTAATATATTTCAGTACTTTACAAAATGTTTAGCATTTTGCCTAGTTTTTTTTAAAGATAAAATACATTTTAAGTTCTTAAAATTTGGGTTAGTTTGCATTTGGATCTCTAAGTTTTCAAGCTCAACAATTTTACCTCTAAGCTTTAGGGATGTGTTTGGTTTAATATTTCAAGTAATTTTGAAAATAAGTCATTTTGGAAGAAATTAAAATGTTTGACAACCATTGTTAATAACGTTTAAAGCACTTTGAAAAAGTGGATTTTTAACTTTTTTTTTTTTTTTTATCAAAAGTGTTTAAATAAAAATGAATTTTTTGAAAAACATTTTTTTTCTCTACTCAATCCGAAAAGACCCTTTTTTATCCGTCCCCCTCTTGTTCTCCCTTCATCCTATTCCTCATATCAATGGCGGCTAGCAACTGTAATTTTCTTTCAATGTTTTCTTTTTTTCTCCTCCTTCTATCTTCTCATTCCTAGACCTTCTTTCCCTAATATTTAAAAAACAAACAAACAAACGAACGATGGACATTCCAGATCGGGAATGAACCTTCATCTACTCCTCTCTCTCTAATGTGTTTCTAATAAGTCCATCCCACAAAAGAAAGATTATTATTAAAAAATAATTTTTTAAATTAAAAAATTTATTGAAAAAGAAAACTTATAATCCTTATCAAATTAGGAATTTTGATTCAAATTATAATCCCCAAATGGATCAAAATTAAATCAAAAGATAAGTTAGATAAAATTCGAATTGAATCAAATTGAATTTGACAAATCAAAATTTTATCCCAAATCAAATTCGACAAAGTCTATCTTATAATTTTATTCCAAAACTAAACCAAAATGGGAAAGAAAACTAGCATTTACAGCTATAAAATAAATTATGGCATATTCTAATCTTTATTCCAAATATTTTTTTAATAAATGTCAAATCTAAATTCAAGTGATCTAGAATTGATCTCAAATAAGAACATTTGTTACATTTTATTCAAACCACAAATCAAATTTGAGTGAAATGGAAAATTAAAAAGTACAACAAATGATATAGATAAAACTTAAATCAGTCTTTTTTTTAGAAAGATATTATAATTAAAGTGTGGGGTGGAGAAATCAAACCTCAAATCACGAAGTTGGTAGTATGAACATTATGTCAGTTGAGCTACGCTCTTGTTGGCAACTTAAGTATGATTTATTAATATTGAAAGTTTGTTTGAAATATAAGTCTAATTAGAGTTGGGTACATGAATAAGCAAAAATAAATAAATAAATAAAGTCCGCATAATTTAGAATTATAATTACAACTTTACGCTTCAAATATAGACTTTCTAATTAGACTCATATCAAATAACTATGCATTTCAATCATACGAATTATTTAACTTTAACTCTTCTAATTAAACAACTCCAAATTTTTTAGGCCCTGTTTCGTACCTATTTGGTTATATATTTTTTGTTTTTGAAAATTTAGCCTATAGACACTACTTTCACCTTCAAATGTCTTAATTTATTATCAATTTTTTATCAATAAATAAAAAAATCAAGCCAAATTTTGAAAACTAAATAGTAACTTCTAAAAAGGTGTGTTTATTTTTTGGATTTGGCAAGAATTCAACCATTTATTTAAGAAAGATGCAAATCATGGTAAGAAATTGAAGGAAATAGGTTTAATTTTTAAAAACCAAAAAATAAAAAACGAAATGGTTATCAAACGAGACTTTAATATCTCAACTCAACACCCCCAAAGTCTGCCTAAAAAATATATTAGCTTTTATCAAAGGCATTTAAAACCTAAAAGATTTCTACATTTTAACATGGATAATTAAAGACTTTTGAATATGATATGTATTCATAAAGGGATGTTTAGATCTTTGTAAAACGCAAGGTATTTTAGAAACCTTTCAAAAAATATATACCTTACATCTTTTCCAAAATATTTATATACATCTACTATAAATCAAAGGCTATTAAGAATATAAAAAAAAGTTTATTTTATATTTTTCACGTAATTAAAAAATTGAAAAATATATTAGGTAATTATTTTAAATGACAAAATTACTAAAAAAAACTTTCAAATATAGAAAAATCCAAGAATATGAAGATAGACAGTGATAGACTACAATTTTCTCTATATTTATTAGTGATAGACATTGATAGATGACTATCACTGTCTATTGATGTTTATCACTAATAAACAGTAACATTTTATTATATTTAGAAATAAGTTCGCTCATTTTCTCATATTTAGAAACAACCCAAATATATTATATTTTGATGAAGGTATTAAAAAACTTTTTGAAAAGAATATATATACTTTTATTGCACGTAATAAAAAAAAACTTATTAAAGATAAGATGTATCTAAATTATCAAGAAGTCTGATATATATATATATATATTACAATAACAATTTTAAAACATTCGGAAATGCAGTTTTTTTATCAAATGCTTTTAAAGTTGTTAAAAAAAAGAAGAAAAAAAGAAGGGAAAAAAAATGAAGGAATACCTACTTTGTATTGAAAGTTAAAATATATATATATATATATATGTATGTATGTATGTATGTATATGTACACAACAAATTTCCACAAACATTTAGAAACAGTCCAAAATAACATATTTTTTAATTTTAAAAAATTCAAATATTTAATATTTAAAGAAAAGGGAAAACTTTTAGTTTTACATGATCTTCCCTCTAACTCACTCATTCGTCTCTAAAAAAAAAAAAAAGAGTTAATTCTACAAATAATAGAGTTCTCTAAAAATAAATGAAAAAAAATACGATGGTGGGAAAACTTTTTTTCTTCTTTTTTTTTTTTTAATAATGTGGTTATGAAAATAAATGTCTCATTCTGGGTTAACTAGAAAGTATTGACATAAATAAGTAAGGAAATCATATATGAGGTCCACGAGTTTCTTCAATTCTAACTTTGGTCAAACACACTTCGTCTAGGTCATCTGTCACGAGGCATGACTCATAGACTTTGTCCATAATTATGTTTTTTAAAAATTTTAAAATAAATTTAAATATTGCCTATGGAGTTTTTTTTTTTTTTTTTAATGTTTACAAAACATTGAAAACATGTATCTTGACACATTATAGGAAAAATGATTAATCAAATTATATTTAAAGAAAAATACATCTAAAGTTAAAACTATTAATTACAAGTCAATAGAAATTCATGTGCCACACGGTGGTCGTCTTCTCGTATGCATACCATAACAAGGTACATGAACCTTAAAGTTAGTTGACGGTGAATTACATCATCAATATCTTGTTAGATGACAACAAAAGGAAATTCATCAGGTGCATAAATACACGTGTTGATGACTTAATGACCAAAACTCGATGCGACATCTACTTTAACTCCTAGTAAGTGTCTAGGAGAAGTTGGAATCGAATTATTAGCTACATGAGATTCTTGGAGGAATTGAATTCTAAGTAGAAGCGTGTGAACGCAGTGCATTGTGAATCAATTTTAAAAACTCAAAAACAGAGAAAAAAATGGAGAACAGGTTCAACATTAATTCTATATACAATATACTTTTGGGAGAACAAGGATAAGGAAAACTAACTCATGAAGGTCTTTCATCTCAAAATTCCCTCTCCTAGAAATGATATCCAAAAAGGCGATAGGATGACTTCTCACTCGATATGTGAATCTTAGACAAAAAGGACTGTCAACAACTGTAACAACAAAAATACTAACAACAAATAAACAAGTAAAGGCATACATTAGTTGGTAACCCAGTTCGGTGATAAACACCTATATCTAAGTGGCAGAGTGCCCATGAAAAGTAGTCCACTAATATGAAAAAGTTAAGCAGTTACAACGTAGTACTTATCTGTAATACAGCAACCACTACAGTGGCTCACGTAGAGCTTAACTCACATATCACCTAGGCTCCCTGTAGATATGTGACTCGCTCTCAACTAAACTTAGGCTCCTACTAAGTATGTTAACATTAGTGTATGACACTTCAGCACCCAACAATCCGTGAGACTCCTCTCATGACGATATCTTTCCTCACATGAGCGAACTCCCTTCCCTGATGAATCTTAGGATCTTCGTAAGACAAAGAACTCCTCCTCTAAAGTTGAGTCTTAGGCTCCCCCTAAGATTGAGAATCCCTTCTCCGGCCGCTGTGGCTTAGGCTCCCCCTAAGACCTTGAAAATCTTCGATGTGTTGCACTAAACGGATGAAGAACTTGCACAGTGGAATAGTGAGAAAACCCACAAAAACACGATGTAGAACAGTTTGGCCAAAGTACAAAAGTCATATTCCTCAATTAAAAAAATGCGACAACCTTAAATGGTTTGCAAAAATCTCTTTAAATAAACAAATCCAATAAAGGAAACAAGTCCTCAATTGGAAAAAAAAATCGTGCTTCAAAAAAGGAACATATCGAACTAAATATCATAGTTGGATATTTCAAGATAAGGAGAATATTCTGCAGGAAAATATTCTAATGTCACAATTGGATGTTAAAACTTTATTTGAAATATTTGCAGAACCACTGCCATAGATAAAATTATAAAACTAACAAACCAAATCTCCAATGAACTCCCCATTTGACTTATAAGTGTTTTTATAGGCAAAACAATACAAACTACCATTCAACCAAACATCAATAGAGATAAAGTTGTCTGAAATAAAGTCTTGACAAGAACAAAGAACACCACCAGCAACAAAAAAACACTTCCTGAATAAAAGCAACAAATAACAACAACGAACTCCAACCAAGAATAACATTCAAACAGAATTGAAACTGTGAAACTATCCAATCACTCCCCCTTTCTATCTGTAAACCAAAAATCACCCAAAAACATCAACTCTGTGGTTGAGAAGTGGAAGCTCCTGCATCCCTGGACAAGACGGACCACATAATTGTTAAAACCTCATCCACTTCAACCTTTCTCTCCTGAAGCTGGTGCACGAAAGACTCAAGGTCACGAGATTAAGTTGAAAGTAGTTGCAGAATACAACCACCAAATGAAGAAGCTATTAATGCTCGACATGAGACATCAAGATGATAAGTTGGCATGGTAATATCCAGATCAAGAACATGGTGATCCTGTAGGAGCTTAGGGTTGATGCAGAAGAGACTTGGAGATGGTCCAACAGCTTCTGAAGTAGTGGGATGATCAAGCTTCTGAGACAACAAGATACCGCGGATAAGACGAGGAAAACAAATAGGCAATTTCAGAGCTACGGACCTAATGTGTCGTTTAATCTGGTTGAGTACAAACACACCATAATTAAACTGTGCTATAGTCCTAATCTAATACATTAAAGTAGCAAGAGAAACAAACAAATTAGATTTGCACGAGGAAGGGCACCAATTATAAATCCCAATCTTGTGCAAAAGGGCATATTTAACATTCACACCAACTGTAGGCAATTGACCCATTCGTGGCCAAGCGGAATGAGCTTATCCAATCAATTCAAACATAAAATCTTTTAAAGAAGGATGTTGTTCCCTCACATTTTTAAGCACATTTCAACAAAGAAATTGGTTGATCACGGTAGCAAAGAAAACAAACAAATGACGCCTATTGTGTACCTTTTGAAAATTTGGACTAGCTGAATCTACAAAATCTAAAGGAAGATTCACAATGAATTCACACACCAACTGGGGATAGAAAGGCCCCAAGTTCAAAACAGTTCTTTCAAGATCAGTAGTTTGAATCAACTTCATAAGCTCAGCGCGCTCTTAAGTACGATTAGATAATTCTTTCTCATTCACAATATTACGTTTAACAACATACTTCCATAGGCTTGCACTTTCTTCCGTGTAAAAAGAGACCCCATCTAAAGGCACAGAGGGAACGTTAGTCACAGATGGTTATCTTTTGTCTGAGTCATGGCCCTAGTGACCCAAACAGAGCTTGTAGCTTCATTGTTTGAGCTGCTCTTGAAACCTTAGTCAGAGGCTTCCTCAGAAGCGATTTGCTTAGTATCATCATCAGATGACTCAAAGAAGATATCAACACCACTATTAACAACACTAGAAACACCAGCACCAATAACAACTTTCTTAGATCAAAGAATAGCCATAGTGATTGTTGAAATACCTTGAATCTATTTGTTGGTGCTTCGAACAACCTAGTCTGGGGGTCTCGCTGCATTCTGATGTAATTTTGAAAACATTCTCTCAAATAATAGTGTTCTCCCTCTGCCTGTGGATGTAGCTAACACACTATTAGTGAACCACATATATCTGTGTGTTGATTTTCCCTATCTCTACGTTCCTTTTTTGTGTTCTTTAATTGTCGATTTCGCAACAGTGATATTGTCTTCATCATCAGAATAAATAGAACAGAGAGAATTTTCATGACTCAGATCTCTGGATTTAATGGCAACTTCATATTCAATAGCATTTTTCACATTATCAGGAGTCGCAGATGTCCACAAATCAGCATTATCAAGATTTTAATCTGATAAAATGGAAAACTCATATGGAGTCTTGATATTTTCTTCAACAGTTTGAGCCTCATCACTAGGCCCAGTACTAGTAACAGTCGGAACCACATGAGCACTTTGCGAATCAATAACACTGAGAATAAAGGAAGCAAAAACGATATTCTAAACAATATTTAAAATATTTTCAGCTTCTTCTAACTCAGCAGCAGTATCAAAATTATCAAGTAACGACATTACAGTTGAAGTAGGAACAGGCATTTTTTTAAACTCATAACAACCCGGAATAGTAACATTAGAACCCAAATCAGTGGTGGAAGTATGAATAGAAGCATCAGCAAAACCAAAACGAGATTTAAGACTATCATCAGCAACTAAACTACCCTCAGAAACCCTAGCATCTGCAACTAAAGTTAAAGGATTATGCACTATCCTACTTCTAACTAAACAGATTGACCTTCACTTTATGTTAAAGCTCATGCTTATATCACTACTCGCCACACTCATGCTTAGGATTATGCACTACTCGCCACACTAACGCATCGCGTACCACTTGGTGGCTGACCACATGCTTATATCTCTATAATGCAAGGTTGCGTCAAGCATAAGATCGTGCCTATCTCTAGGAACAATGCATACTTCACTTTAGTGTGTCACTACTCACCCTCTCAGGCTGTTAGTTGTGGCTAATCAACCCATAGACAAGCATTGCAACAGCCCATAGACAAGCGTTGTGACAGCCTCACACCAAGCGAAGAGGATTACACTATACTCACACAACGCACACCGCTCAATGGGTTGCTACGTGCGTCCTATCTCTAGGATACACGATTGACTATGTGATTGCCTTGTAGGTAAACATGACATAGATAAAAAAGATGAAGAAGATGGCGCTAAAGGAATTAAGATATGCATTGATTACAAAATGTCTTAATATCTTAAGTTAAAATGTAATACAATACAGGGGCAAGAGGAGAAATGGAAGGCTCGATGAAAACAATCTCTTGTTTTTCATCCGAAATGTGTCAAGGCTACTGGTGGCGCCATGGATGGATGGTGGAGATGTCTCTCTCGAGCTCTATCTCCAACGAAAGCTCCGGTCGTCACTCGGAATGGTTTGTGGAGGTGGTGAATCCTCAAAGAAAATCTCGCTCATGCTCTCATCTATGATCGCAAGCATCTGCTTTAAGGCAGAAGCTCAAATGCTTTGAAGTGAAGGTCCAAGGTGCTTTTTATAGAGTTTAAACGCCGATAGCATTCATGATTTCGTTCTGCCTCACTACTATCTTTATTGCGGTATGGGCAATGTCACATCATCTTATCTTGTTGATGCTTCCAAGGTATGCATTCGAGTTTATTTCTCCTGAATTTCCAACGCATTCCATCTACCTTGCGAGTAGACTTTATCACGATTATCACTTTATGGACACAACATTCCATGTGGCAAACTAATCTTTTTGAATATCATCTCATGCGATCATCCTTGCAGTGGTCTGAGACCGACACATGCGATCAATTCCTGTAATATCTGCAAAAATGGACACTTTGACGCGGAATAATGCATGGTATAAGGTTAGTGAGGATTTTTGGTGCTGATTGACGCAAGCTCACTTTTTCACATGAATTGTTAGTATTATCAACGCATATTCTACTTATTAGCCCTCATAATTCTAAGATAAAGGCTACAATAGCTTGTATTTCTACGAGCTATCAATCATCTACAACATGTATCTTGCACTTGGCTTTTTCTTTGTATCTCACCATTTTACTATATGAAGTTTGAGCCCCTTGACGAGTACTCACCATTATAGAAGATTGAGTAAGATAATTAAGAACATAATATTTGAACAGATACAACTGAGGGAGAAGGAAACCCACGATGCAACAAGGAAACCTATCACAATTAAATCTTCTGCAATTTGAATTCATACAATACTCAACGACCATAATTAAGGTAGTTAATTACACGATCTGCTTTAGATTTTCTACTGAACGATCTATGACTTTAATTGCTCCACCTTAAAAACACAACGGCCCAAGGCTGCCCTTAGGGCCTCAAGACGATCAGCATCAAGTGCCTTGGTAAAAATGTCAATTCTTTGATTTTTTGTGTTAACGTGCTCTAACGCAATCTATTTACTTTCAACAAGGTCATGAATAAAATGGTGTATGATGTCTATATGCTTAGTACGACTATATTGAATTGGGTTTTTGGATATATTAATCGCACTCATATTATCACAGAAAAGATTCATAACATCTGATGAGGCATCATACTCCATCAACATCTGCTTCATCCAAAGTAATTGAGTACAGCTACTCTCTGCTCCAATATATTCTACTTCAGCGGTAACTTTGTTTCTTCCTAAACCACGAAATCAGGTTGTTCCCTAAGAAGGAGCAACCTCTGGATGTACTATTTCTATCCTCTAAGTTACCTGCCCAATCAATATCATAGTAGCCAACTAGAGAGCTATTGGTATTAAGGGTATACAATAAGCCATATTTGCTAGTACCATTTATGTATTTGATAATTCTCTTTGCACTGAGTAAATGACTGTTTTTAGGATAAAATTGATATCTAGCACATATACCAACAACAAAGGCAATGTCAGGTCTGCTGGCAGTCAAATAAAGAAAACTCTCAATGATACTCCTATAGAGACTCTCATAAACACTAGTTCCATCGGAGTCTTTCGACATTTTTACATGAGTTGGAGCAGGAGTTATTTTAGCATCGACACTTTCAAGGCCATATTTCTTCATTAAATTCTTGGCATATTTTCTTTGAGAGATAAAGATTCCCTCATTTAGTTGCTTTATTTGAAATCCTAGAAAATAAGACAGTTCTTCTACCATACTCATCATAAATTCATCTTGCATCTATTTCATAAAGAGCTCAACCATCTCCTGAAACATTCCTTAAAAAAAATGTCATCAACATAAATTTGAACAATCTCAAATTTTCATGAGATCCCTTAACAAAGAGAGTTGTATCAACTCCTCCTTGTCTTACCCATTGTTAACAAAAAATTGAGTTAAACATTTGTACCATGCTCTGGGAGCCTATTTAAAGTAATAGAGGGCCTTGTTTGAGTTTATACACATGCTCAAGGTGAGAAGGATCCACAAATCCTTTGGGTTGAGCAACATGCACTTCCTTATTTAGAAATCCGTTCAAGAAGGCACTCTTTACATCCATCTGATATACTTTAAACTTTAAAAAACAAGCAATGTCGAGCAATAGTCTGATGGCTTCTAATCTTGCAACAGGAGTGAAGGTTTCATCAAAATTCACGCCTTCAACTTGAGGGTTTAGGGTTTATTTCTATTTTTGTCAATCTGGTTCTTAAAAATCTACTTTGTGCCAATAACATTCATAGATTCAGGACAGGAGACAAGATTTTGGACGTCATTCCTCACGAATTACTCAAGCTCCTCTTGCATCGCATTGACTCAACATTCATCTTTAAGAGCTTCTTTGACACTTTTAGGTTCAATAGGGGAAGTGAAGCAAATATTGCTGATTGTTGGTTCAGAAAGAGGAGAGGAAAAATAAATATGCATCTTATATTATGCATTGATCTCCATGCATCGATGGTCATGTGTTAGACTAGAAAATATACAATATGTGTTTAAGCACATATGCGATGACCATGTGTTCCTATAACAAGTTTTCTTGCTCTCTCGCCAAGTATAACGAGAACGCAAGTTTCTCGAGATGATCTGAGGTCGAACATAGGGACTTGTAACTAATTAATGTTTGTGAAGTGATGCATTTGAGGTGATGAATGAAAGTAAAAAGAAGCTAATGGAATATGCGCTACTCCTACTCCTTACTAAACAAATTGAGCAATGGAAGTTTAACTATGAGGATTGGTAGAGATACAACAATTGTTAACGCATAATAATATTCATTATGTTAGGTCGCCCGAGTAATCCCAGCTCGCCATACGAACACATCGCACACTCTCGGTGCCCAGCCGCATGCCTATATTTCTATAATGCATGGTTGCGTCGAGCATAAGATTGTGCCTATCTCTAGGAACAAAGCTTACTTTGCTTTTGTATGATCCACTATTCACCTTCTCAGCCAGTTAGTCACGGCTAATCAGCTCATAGACAAGAATTGCGACAGCTCATAGACAAGCATTGCTACCGCCTCACACCAAGCGNCGGCTAATCAGCTCATAGACAAGAATTGCGACAGCTCATAGACAAGCATTGCTACCGCCTCACACCAAGCGAAGAAGATTAACTCACTATACTCCCACAATGCACACCTCTTGGTGGGTTACTACATGCGTCCTATCTCTAGGCAACATGACTGAGTAAGCGACTACCTTTGATAACTAAACGATGAATGTAAACGATGATAAAGAAGAAGAAGATGAAGAATATGAAGCTAAAGAAAGTAAAAGATGCATTGATTACAAAATGTAATTAAGTCAAAATGTAATACAATACAGAGATAAGAGGAGAGGTGGAAGGCTAGATGAAAATAATCTCTTACTTTTCATCCAAAATGCGTCAAGGTTGCTGGTGATGCCATAGATGGATGGTGGAGAAGTCTCTCTCGAGCACTATCTCTAGCGTAACTCCGGTCGTCACTCGGAAGGGGCCATAGAGGTAGAGAATCCTCAAAGAATATCTGCTCATGCTCTTATCTATGATCACAAGGATCTGCCTTAAGGCAGAAGCTCAGATGCCTTGAATTTGGGCTCTAAGGCTCTATTTATAGAGCTCAAACGCTGACAGCATTGGTGGTCCCGTTCTGAATCACTGCCACTTCTGACATGGTAGGTGAAATGTCAACATCATTTTATCTCTTTGATACTCCCAAGGTATGGGTTCATGCTTGTTTCTCCTGAAGTATCAATGCATTTCACTCATTTTGCGATCGACCTTCTATCACGGTTATCACTTGTAGCTACAGCATTCCATGCGACGAACTGGTCTTCATGAAGATCAAACGCATGCGATCAACTTTGTGATGGTCTGGGATCAACATATGCGATCGATTCCTGTGATAGCTACAAAAATAGGCATTTTGATGTAGAATAACGCATAATATAGGGTTAGTAGATATTTTCAGTACTGATCGACGCAACTCACTTTTCACATGAATTCTTAGTATTATCGACGCATATTCTGCTTGTTAGCCCTCATAATTCTTAGTAAAAAGCTACAATAGCTTGTATTTCTACAAGCTATCATTGATCATGTCAAGGTAATTGATTTTATCCTTTCTTCTAGTCGTCACTCCTTCTTTAATGTCTCCAATAATGTTACTAGAGGGATGATTTTTATGAACCCTGCTGGAAGATTGATTGTTACTAGCTTCTATCTACTCTGAGGTATTTTGGGTAATCTCCACTAGAATTTCTGTATTCATGTTTAAAGGCATGTCAGACGAGATGTTAGGCACATTAGTATTAATAACTTGAGTGATGTCGAGATTTTCTTCTTCAATAGAAGAAGAATCGAGGGATGCAACATCATCATCAATTACAATGTTAATAGACTCCATTACAGTAATATTTGTGGAATACCCATGAAATATCCATTCATCGGACTTGGAATCATTTCTTCTAGTTTCTTTATCAACAAAAATGTAACAAACACTTTCAAAGATATGAAAGTATTTCACATTTGGTTTTCTACCTCTCCATATTTCATAAATAGTGCTAAAGGCTCCTAGTCGTCGGACAACTCTATTATATATATGATAAGTCGTGTTTAGTGCTTCTTCCTAGAAGTGAAATGGTAGATGCTTTGCACGTATCATCGCACGAGTCGTCTCCTGAAGAGTTCTATTTTTCCTTTCCACATTTGTTATGTTGTGGTGTAACAGGAGCTAAAAAATCATGGGGAATTCCAGCAGACAGACATAACTCAGTAAATTGAGAGGTTTCAAACTCCCTACCATGATCACTTTGAATATGTATCACTTCAAATCTTTCTCACATTGTAAATGAAGACAGAGAGCATGAAAAATAGGAAAAGTATATGATTTTCACAAAGAAAATGCACCTAGATTTATCTGGAGAAGTCATCAACAACAATTAGAACATATTGTTTGATATAGCGTTGGTTGCAAGAGCCTTCAAAATAATTTTCATGCCTACATGCCCAATGCGTTTATGCCATTAACTTGCCTCATCTTGTCTTGTGAGATGGCAAACTTGCCAAGTATGATTAGAACGTCACAGATAACAATTATTAGAAGAACGTAGACCTGTAATGCTAATAAGATTGATAGTAAGTTCTTCAACCAATATTACATCTTTCAACGGAGAAAGACCCAAATAATTCAGTTTTTCTTTCCTAATGATTTTTCCACAAGCACCATCATCAAATTTGACCTTTCTGAAACTGATAGATTTGATATCGGACAAATAGCTCTTTTTCTCCAGTCATGTGCCGAGAGCTTCCACTATCAAAATACCAGTCGCCTTTAGCAGAGGATCTGAGCGAAGTCAAAACCACATTACATTTGTTCTGAACATTTTTCTCTCTCCATACCTGTTGACTCTTGTATGTTCTTTTATTACGACTTTGTGAAAAGTAGGGAACATTTCTGAAATATGTGGGTCTATAGAAAATCTTTGGTAATTGATAGCAAAAAGGATGTTTTTGTCCCACCTTTCCACAATAGTGACACATCCATCTTGGTCTAGTCAAGTGGTTATCTTTCAATACAACGTTGCTAGTAGATGTACCTGTAAAGCCATAAAACTTTAGATCTTCGACTTTAACAAACTCAATCTTTCGCTTTCCTTTTAGTTTTAATTGATTATGATGCTGACTTCCTCTTTTAGAAAAGTCAAGCTCAGAGTTATTACCAACAGTTGTTCCTTCTGTTAAATTTTTCTCCAAAGACTTAGTACCAATGATTAACATTCTAGCATTCTTACATACTAAATCCTTTTCAGCTTTAACTTTAGAAAGTTCACGCTTCAAATATGAAATAGACATAAGCCTGTGATTGTTAGCTATCACAGTCTCAATTCTTACTTTTTACACATCAAAGGCTTTCTGATCATCTTTCCATTTGAGAAAAAGAGCATAATAAGAAGGATCTGTAGACTTAAGTCCTACAATATCATGATCATTTTTTGCATACACATCATATTTAGAAACATCACATGATGAGGTGTCAGAAGGGATGTTACTAACAAGTGCTTTGACGTCATCCTCTAAGTCACTGCTATCTTCAAAGAATGAGGCTTTATTAACAGCTGATTTCGGGTCTTGAAGAATGAGGCTTCAACCTCTCACTAGCTCATGAGGTGTTAGTTTATAGTTGAACTATAAACAGTTTGTTCATTAGAGGAATCAATGGTACTTGAGGAGTTAGATGTAACTACATGCGTAAAATTGTAATTTGGCCCAATTGTAGTTATGAGCGATTTGTAAAGGGTCGCCTCGTCGTTGATTCGTTATATCTATGGACACAAAAATATATCTACAGTGTAAAGAGTGAAGCTATCGATCTTTAGTGGAGTGCCCGGTAGTTAATGAATATTGATTAATTTAATTAAAAAGTTTAATTAATTAATCACATAATATTGGAGCTTCTAATCTATAGGTCCATAAAATCCTCTTATTAGCTCGCTAAGGATAGTACTGAGGAATGATTTGAATTGTTCAAATTACTTGAAAGAAATTTTATATTAATATGATTAATATATAATGTATTATGATACATTATAAAACATGGTTAATTATAGATATGATCTATAATCCAAACTATATAAGAGAGATATATTTGAACAAGATTCGAATATTAAATTCATGTGAATTAGATTCATATAGAATTATAATGTTAGAGAGATGAATGCATATAAATATGTGATGTTTATATGTTAATTAATTAACTCTATATTAAATTGAATTTATTATCTAGTTATTTAATTTGTATGCCAAATAATTAAATAATGGTTATTTAATTAATTAGCTATAAAGTAAGAAAAAGGAATACTTGGAGAAGGGGTTACCCTCTCTCTGTATAAATATACCATTGTTGCCCCTTTTAGGGCAAGGTTTTTATTAGGTGAAAGAAAAACCCTAGCCTCCACTCCAAAATTCTCTCTACTCTCCCAAGAAAATTCTCTCAACCTCTTCCTCTTCCAAGGTCTCAGAGCCCATACATCTAGCTCCTTGGAATCCTAGAAAATAATACATACATCTAGCTCTTTGGAATCCTAGAGAATAATAAGGAAACTCTTATAGTGGTGTCTTTGTTCGTAGAAAAGTGTTCGTGACAAAAGAAGAGAAAAGTGTTCGTGACAAAAGAAGAGCAAAAACGTGAAAAAATGGAATCAACAAAGGCGAGGTCTCTTTTCCCCTTTCTTACTCATTAGTAGCATCCTTAAGTTTTAGATGTTTAATCGATTTTGAAATTGTACGGCTATCACTTGCTTCCGTGAGAATTCGATTTCTTTCCATTGGTATTAGAGCCAATTCTTGCAATTTTGATTTTTGGTTTTAGAAATAAAAAATAGAGAACATGGTGGGTGTTTTTTGTGTACTGTTTTCATAAGATGAGTACTGTAAATTTCATTTGGGTATTTTTGGTTTAATAGATGTTTTTGGTATTTGACACATAGACTCGTTTTACTTGATTTGATCATGTAAGAGTCCGTTGTTTTTAGGCATTTTTACTGTAAATCGAGTTTGTAAGTCTATGTCATTCTTTATAAAAAAAAGTTGCTGTAAAAAGAACCTGGGAAAGCAAAGGCAAAACAAGAAAAAAGGGAGAGAAACAATGCAGTGTAGTTCGATTTTTCAGAGACTGCTTTTACAAATTTTGTTGATAGTCGTAGTTCTAACCGTTGGACCGTGCTAAAATTTGGTCAGTATGTTTAGGACACCTAGGATCCCATTTTGAACGATTGAATCATTATTTTGGACTCTGGATTATTCGTCGTTGCCGCCGAATAAAAATAGTTTTTTTTCCTGTTTTCTTTTTAGAACTTTCTAAAATTTAGGGTTTTAGATTTTATTTGTTTATAATTAAATTAGTATAATTTGATTGTATTAATTTAATTATTTTATTAGGTTACCTTTTATATAATTACATGAGATGTATGTTTAAATTATATGATTTATATGTTGCATATTGGACACCATATAAATTTAAAATCCCACCTTAAGATAAAAATGTTTCATGCATCCTTTTAATACAAGTGTTATATTATAGTTGCATGATTAATTAAGCATGATCATGCATCATACTAAAATATAATTGTTATATAGTATGATAGCATGTAAATTGATTTCATTAGTAATAATATAATTGAAGCATGTAAATTGATTTCATTAGTAATAATATAATAGTTATATTGTTTAAGGAGAATGTAGATGTATGTTTATTTTCATGGATGATCATTATAAATGTTATTTTGCTAGATGAAAATAAACTTCACATTGAACATGACATTACTTAGATAAATATAATGGTTATATTTGATCCATGTCATTAGATGCAAATTATAGGTTTTGATAATTTCATTATTTTATATTAGTTATGAGTTTAATGAAATAGATTAAAATCTATAATCAAAAGTTGCAGGTAAACACTGGTTCAAAATAATTTTAAATGATTAAAAATTAATTCACCTAGACTTATGTTAAAGATATTTCTAATATGATTAGAAAGAGATTAATATTTAATTTTTTTAATAGGATTAAAATAAATTCCATAAAATATTAAATTTATAAAATAATTGGCTATAACGGATGAAGAACTTACACAACGAAATAGTGAGCAAACAAGCAAAAACATGATGTAGAATAGTTTGGCCGAAGTACAGAAATCGTCTCGCTCAATTAAACAAATGCGACAACCCTAAATAGTCTGCAAAACTCTCTTTAAAAAATTGAATACAGTAAAGGAAACAAGTCATCATTTGGAATAGAAAGTCACACTTCAAAAAAGGAACATATCAGACTAAATATTGCAGTCGAATATTTTCAAATAAAGAAAATATTCTGTAGGAAAATATTCTGATGTCACAACTGGATGTTAAGACTTTATTTAAAACATTTGTAGAACCATAACCTTAGATAAAATTATATAGCCAACAAACCAAATCTCCAACAATATCCTCAAAATCATGAACAATAAACTCTTCTCCACGAACTAGACAGTCACAGATAGAGAATCCCAGAAAGACACCACCACTCGGGAACCTCACTATTCTCCGGAATAAGAACCAACGATGTGTGGCTCCTTGATTTTAGTAGGAAAAAATTTGTGAGAGAGATCTTTTGGAGGAAGAAGGAGATGGTAGAGAGAACTCTCTTCTTCCTTTTTTTTTCTTTTTTTTTCATGAATTATACGTTTTTAATGAGTAAGCTTTCAAAAACAATCTCTCTTTTTTTTTTACTTAAGTGGTTTGGACAAGGAGTTATAACTCCCCTTCACCATCTCTTAATAACTCCCAATGAGAATTATTTAATAATATATATATATATATATCAAATTAAATTTTTATAATATTAATTAATTAACAATTGATAAATTAATAAATATATTTAATTTCATTTGAATCATATTCAAACAACAGTCTCTCATATAACCTATAGTTCTAATATAAATCTCATTCTTATTAATTTAACCTATAATTTTAATATGAATCTCATTCATATTAATTTTAATCTATAGTTTTATTTGAATCTTATTCATATAAATATTATTTTAATCTTATTCAAATATTTATCAATCTCATAGTATGGAGTATAATTTTGGTTCTTATTGAAAATTATAATGTATCTATATACATTATATTAATTGTTATCTTATACAATTAATTTCCTTCAAATTAAAAATAATCCAAGATCGATTCTTATTTTACCCTTAGGGGTTGTTTGGGGGACCAACATGACATGACATGAGATGAGATCCAATGTCATCTCACTGTTTGGGGACTCATTTTTGTATCTCACCCATTTCATATGTCCATGCGTGCCTGACTTGGTAACAGTGTTTTCACCATTTTCGTATCTCATCCATTTCCCTCACACGTCTCTCTTCTCGCTCAGAGATCCGAAACCCTAGCTCCTTCCCTCTCAAATCCTCAGATCTCTCATCTCAAACCCTATCGTCAAAGCCTACAATGATTTCGGCTTCTTAAATTGTCTTTCCCTCTTCCCTCGCGTCTCTCACAACTCTCATCTCTATCTCAACCAACCCTATGAAACGCTTGTTTCTTTCCCTTCAATCTTTCATCCCTGAAGCCTTTGGTCGTCTAAATTTTCAACGTTTTCTTCCCTTCATGTGTTTTCTATCCATTTGTTGAACAGATCTGTTGATTTTCAAATCTGTTGCTTTTATTCTTGTTTTTCTGCTTCCTTCTTCTCACCTTTTGAAACCTTCCTGAGTCCATTTTCCCCCTCGTCGCTTTAATGAAAAGTTCAACCAAGTCCCTTGTTGCTTCGATGGTCCTCCTTTCACCCATAACCTATTTTATGGTTGGATTTTAGTCGTCGATTCTCTTTCGAATATTGATCTTCGAATATATGGTAGGGGATTGTTTGAAGTCATTGGAGTTCAGTGGGGGTCAATACATCCACCTAAGGTTCGTTTTCTAAATCCTAACCGGCTGATGATGAGTTATTCTATATGAATCTTTCTTCATAAAAGGTTATTATAGTCTTTAGAATAATCCTTGTCCCAAACACACCATTATTTATTGCAGTTTTTAATAGTTTTGTTTTGGGTTCCCCTTTATTGTTGTATAATAGTATCACCTATTCTTAAAAAAAAAAATCTTTCTTCATAAAAACTCGATTTTATGTTGTTCTGACTTTCCATAATATTCTATTTGATGTCAGTTTGAGTATGCTTGAATCTTTTTCTAAAAATTACAATTTTTTAATGTTTTGTTTGATGACAATTTGAGCATGCTTGAACTCTTTGTTATGTTTCATTTTTTTATGTTCTGCAACTTTTTTTATTTTCAATTTCATTCATTATAATGACTTTCAATTTGTATCAGTTGCTAGTTTGCATTTTCTAAAATTGCAATTTTTTTTAATGTTCTATTTCATGCCAATTTGAGTATGTTTGAACTCTCTATTAAATGTTTCATTGTTTTTTTTTTTTTTATTCTCTGTTATGTTTCATTTTTTTATGTTCTAAAATTATTTTTTTTTTAATTTTCAATTTCATTCATTGTAATGACTTTCAATGTGTATCAGACGCTACATTTGCATGATTACTTGGTTCTTTTTTAGTCAAATTCCAATGGAATGTTTAATTTTTGGTTTGTAATGGTTGTTGTCCTCATAAATTTTGTGTGTACTTTTCAATATTGTTTCATTACTACTTATTTTGTTTATTTAATGGCACATCTACTTTTATTTATTGATTTTGTTTGATAAACTACACTTGCTTGATTTTGGTTCTTTTTTTGTCCAATTTCGATGGAAAGTTTAATTTCTAGTTTGCAATTGTCGTTGCGCCTCTTAATTTTTTGTGTAATTTTCAATATTTTCCATTACTCTTGTTTTGCTTATTTAATGGTTCATTCACTTCTATTTATTGCATTTGTTTGTCGGTTAAACTCCACCTGCTTTATTTTTATATACATTAATGACTCAACCACATCATTAATGACTTAGGCATTTCATCAATTGGATTGAGCTCTGTTGCAACCTGATCGCAATGCAGAGCAGCCAACGTCCTCTTTTAAGGGCATCTTAAAATAAAGAGTTTTGGAGTCGTTACCAACCATATTGAAGGGGTGATTGGTCACATAATTAAGAAAATATTAGTCCATGTAAATTCAAATACGAGTTAGGGTGTCATTTGTGTGTAGGAAATGTGTTAGCACCCTACAACACCCGTAACAATTAGAAATAAGATATAAACTAATAATTATGAGTGTTATTAAAGCCATTAAGAAAATTTTGAAATTTATTTTGGATTTCCAAAATAATTTCCTACATCTCAAGAATATTACAACATCAAACCTTGTTGTTTCTAATTTCTACCATCGGTATTTGGTGAGAAATTTTATACATTTAAGGAATTAATAAACTCCAAAAGGAGAACACCGGTCAGTCTCATTTTAATTAAAAAGTGTTACTGATGGATGAAATTCAAATTGCTAACTTTGTGCAAATGATTTCAAATTTAGAATTTAAAATTAGCAAGAAGTTTCATGTATTTATGAAACTTTAACAAAAAGCCCCATAAAGGGAACACTATTTTTCTCAAATTTATTCTCTTGAAAAAAATTATTTGCCAAGAATTTTCATGTACTTATGGATTAAAAAATATATATATATCACAAAGATAACATTAATAATTCTTAACTTCAAATTTGGTTTGACATTTCATGTATTTATGGAATTTTAATAAAAACCCACAAAGTTACACTACTCTAGGCCTTCAACCAAATATTAATTTGGTATAATTTATTAAGAAAAAAGTGAATAATTTAATTTAGTCTTTGATATTCTAAATTTTGGACATATTGGACTTAATTGAGATTCAATAATTTTTATGAAATATATATATATATACAAAATTTAAATAGAATAAAATGACGATTTGAATTTTTACATGGAATGAGATTTAGTATCAATATAATAACAATGTTCAAAAGAAATCTAGGTTTACAACACAATAACAAATTAATATTAAATTAAATCAAATCTAACAAACCTAAATAAATATGTTGAACTACCAACAACAGTAAATCCTATCTAGGAGACATAATTTAGAAATTGGAAAAAGAAGAAAAGTAAATATTCATAATAACAGTGAAGAAATCAAGGTTTACAACACAGTAATAAATTAATACCAAAATTAAATCAAACCTAACAAACTTAATAAATATCATATTGAACTACAGAAACAGTAAATTCTCTCCTTATAAGATTAATATTAAATTATGAGATATAATTTGGCAATTGCAAGGAGAAGCAAAATAAAATATTCATAATAATATTGAAGAAACTCATCTCCTAAAATTAGAAAGGAAACGGAGAAAGAAATATACCTTTGAAATCTTTAATCGGGTGAAAAAGTCTTCTTCTCTCCTTTTCTCAACACATAAAACATACAATTGAAATGGAAAATCCTCTCCTAGATTACCCTCCCAACCTGAAAGAAGATGTGACGGTAGCAGTTACTAGCCTTATCACCATCACCTACTCCCTTTACTTACTTACTTAACATTAACTTATACAATTAGCCCACATCAGGAAGGCTCAACATTAACTTCCATATAATCACATGCTTAATAAACCATTCACAATATCTACAGATAAAATATTTACAGTTGAGCCCAAAACGATATTAACAAGTCCCTGGCATTCCTCACTAACATGTCCCTGACACTTCTCATAACATGTGTACTTATATACAATAGTTAACCTAGTTTCTCTTCAACAGTCGAGTCTTGTGTGGCAAACAACAGCAGGGTCAATCTCGAGGAATCTGAGCACTACTTGGGGAAAGAAAAACATTTGAAAACCATGAGCTATTCGCCCAGTGAGTGGCTACTAGAAATTAGGACATACCATGCTTTTCATTAATATAAAACATGTAAATATACTGGAAAACATTTCAAGCAACTTCTTTTAAAACATGAACATAGTCATAACATCAAGCTTTTGAGAAGAAAACTCATTTAACATCAATAAACATCATTAAACCTTAGTTGAGAACGAGCATACATCGCTCTAGCTCCTAATGTCTGTATCCGGCCAAGAGACCCATACTTCGGCCTCAGGTTATTGGTAAGGCCTAGGAGACCCTTACTTCGGCCTCACATTTAGAACTACCTACATGCACGTGGAGTTACTAAGTACCGTCAACACCTTAGGTACTTCCTGGATACCTTCCATACCTTCAGTATCTGGCTTACTAAAAACATATCATGCTTTAAATCATACACATTAAGAATCTTTCATAACACAACTTTTAGCTTAGCATTTTGTAGAAACTTAGCTATAGTCTTCAAAATGCATGTTTCGACATAAAATAATTAATTTAAAATAAAACTAACATATCACCTTGGCATGCGATAGAATAAGCACATACTTGAGAAAAATCCTAAGCAACCTCATGAAACTTAGTTGCTTGAAAACATATAAATTTATCATCAAATAGCATTGAAATCATGGTTTATCATTCTTAAAAACATTGAAAACATTTGAGAATATTTAGTCAGTCACGAGTCCTTCATGTTTTCTTTCTTAGGGCTTGGTAAGCTTCACCAATTGGGGTTGCACCTACACACATAAAGGTACCTTTTAGCTTTCTCATTAGCCTCCCTTTTGAGACTCATTAGAGAAATCAAGCCCTTATGCCAAACCATTGCATGGTGCATCCTACACTCACCTTGAGAGTCGGACACTTAGCCAAACTTTAGAGGATTAGCTCCTGGGCGATCGCATCTCATCGCCAAACTTTCAAGCACTTAGCCAATTTTCAAAGTGTCCCTTAGCCTACAGCATGACTTCCCTTCGCGCGATTGTTCTCGCACAATGTTGATTGCTCAGCTTGCCTCGTTTGGCAGCCTCCCTCACGCGATTAGCCGGCCCTCTCACCTAGACTTGGTGATCGCTACTTCGCTCACGTGGTCCTTGCTCAGCCTGTTCGCCAAGCTCCTTCCCATCGAGCTACTTGCTTAAATTCCAGATTCAATTTCAAAAATTCATAACTAAATTTTCAGAACTCATCTCAAGAAACTTCTTTTACAAAGTCATTTATAATTGTATTAACAACATTACCTTAAAATTTCAGTTCAAAATGCTTCGTCGTTTGATCTGGAGCTTGAAACCTTCATCATTGGCCTCAATTCAAGCAGTTGCTTGCTTGTTTAACAATTTCTCGTTTAAACTAAAAGAATATTTAACTCAAATTCAAGGCCTCATATTAAGAAATTTCCTTCTAAAAAGTTGTTTAGAATTTAGTTAATAATAACACCTCAAATTTTCAGATCCTTCGAGATTCGTTCTGAAGCTTCAATTATTCACTGATGACCTAGATTCACACGAGAAACGGACCCTTCGTCCATATTTTGCTCCTCCGGCCTTATTCCGGCGCATTTTTCCTCAGAAGCCCGGCCACAAGAAGTAGACACACAGAGCTTTCAAATGCCACCAAAATTACACAAATAGCATGAGTGGTTCATCCAAACCAACCAAATGAATCCAGTTTTCCTGCTTATACCACAGCCCAAAATCCTGCATGAAAACTCCTTGTGCCACCTTACCCACAAACGTGATGAAGGGCTAGGATTAACCAATTTTTCTTTCCTAACTCCACTCATAGTGTTAATTCAGCATTCCACCTCATGCTTGGCTTGGTACCCCATTGCACACTACCGCCCACACTCCTCATCGCCAATGCCTCCTCTTGGTTTCCCATACTTAGCAAAATTTTAACCATCCTTTCTTACATAGCCACCCGAAAGCTCTCTTGCTCTTTAGTTTGCTTTCTTCCTCCATCACTCCTAACCAAAACATAATCTCATTATAACTCATTGGAAGACATCACATAACATACATATACTTTTAAGTAAATAGGGTTTGGATTTTACAAATTCCTCCCCCCTAAAAGAAAGAGTGTGCAAGATAGTTTTTTACAAGTGAAATTCGAGAGAAAGAGTGAAGAAGAAACCTTCATTCCTTTCATTGACATAACGTTGGTCCTCTTTTAATTTCACATGGGCTTCATTCTTTAAGAAAAAAACTTGGTTTTTTTCTTTGTGAATATGAGAAAAAGAAAGAGAGATAGTTATGAAAGGATATGCGAGTACTCGTCGTAGAAATGATTGTGTTACAATTCTAGTTTTATAAAACATGCAGAAAACATAGAGGACAGAAATGATACATACATAATCTAATAAGTATGCTTTTGTATAGAAATTAAAGAGGAAGAAGAGATCCGAGGATCACATACCCTTAAAGACCAAAAACAAAATTCATGTTCCTCTCAAAATCGTGAACTCCTCGAATTCCTTTAGAACTCATGAGCAACGAAAAACGCAACAGATTTCCTAAGCAATCGGACACCACCATGCAGAAACCTCAGTATTCTCGGGGTAGAGAATCTTTGAGAATATGTGGGCTTCAATATTAATTGAAAAAATGGATTTTGAGAGCCTAGGATCTCATTACAACACCTATATTTATACTAGAATGGAAGGGGGAGATGAAAGATTCAACCTGTCCCACTCCCATATATTATTTAATGAGGGAATAATGGGGAAGGGGAAAAGTTATCAAATAACTCCCTTCTGTAATAATTAAATTATTTTAATTAAACAAAAATTAAATTTTCTTTAGTTTATATATATATATATAAACTAATTTAATATCATATATTAAAAGAAACATATGTTATATCTAATATAACACATAACCTATAGTTTATAATATATCACATATAATACAACTGTTGGATTTGATGTTCTAAATCTCATATATCTTGTAGTTTATAAAAAAAAATTATATATATTTTATTAACATTTAGACTGCGTTAATTCAATCAAGTAAACTAAGATCCAAAGTTATTTTATGAAACTTAAAACATGTATGTAGTTGACATACAGGTGAATCATGTTTAAATAATAACCTAAATGGTCTGTAATAGATGGATAAGGTTGGATATATTATCCTAGTGACACTGCGGATACAACCTATTTTGTAGTTGTTACAATTGTTGTAAAGTTCTACAAATGATCCAATCTTGATCATTCATGTGGAGACATATGAACGGAGGTATTCTATATAGAGAGTGAAGGAAATCAAACATGAGGATTTCTATGAGCAGTGGAATGATCGTTCCAAATTCCATTCGTATTTGAACATACACAATTAAAATCAAGAAACGGAAACTAATAGGTTATGTACAATACGAAATTACAATATGCTTTACTTAAAATCAAGGGATAGAATTATACATACCTTTGAAGACTCATCTTTAAACTTCCTCATTCACGAACGCTCGTATAGTCAGCAAGACAGCAATCCTGAATGCTCGAACACTACGACGGCAACACAGCACGATCAATCAGCATCCACCACACGAACATCGCGAACACAACGAACTGCCTCCAAAACCTCGACTACGTCGAGTTGAGTTCGACACCACCATAATGGCTACCTTAGTATTCTCGGTATGAAAGTCCAGAAGTGTGGGCTCTATGTGGACTTGGTTTGACGAAGAGACCGGAGGAATAATAATCGTGTAAACGATAGAGCAAGTGGGAGATGACAGAAATCTATCGTATAGACGATGCCTAATCGTTTAACAAATATTTCGTGATCGTTTAACTATCATTCAGCTGAGTGAACTATCGTGTAGTGTCACTCCATGATCGTTTAGTCTCTCTTCAGCTATCGTTTATTGAACCCTATTCACTTGATAGCCAACCGTGAGTTTTCTTTCCGAGAATAGTAATTCTCACAATAACTCCTAAATTTAAGAAAATATTTTTCCTTTTATCTCACAGTTACCATGAAACCACCAATAACCTCCCACTCAATTGATTATTAGAGAAAAAGATATAATTATCCAATAATTAATATTATTATAAATATATGTGATAACCAACTTACCATACTATATTTATAACTTATAATTTTAATATTTCATCTCATGAAACATATAAACCATAGTTCTTTTTCTATTTCATGGTCCTTAATGTAAATCTTATTTACATTAATCCTCCACTTGATATATCTCATACATCATACCGATCATATCATATATAATCGAATTTTCTCTTTCAATTTGAATATTTCAAATCAACACCAAGAACTGATTCTGAACTAGAATCCATTGAGCTACCAAGGGGGCCTTATGGACCTATAGCTCGAAGCTCCAACGATACGTGAATAACTGACTAAACTCTTTAGTCACAGAATCCACTACCATTAACTGCCAGGCACTCCACTAAAGATTGACAGCTGAAATCTCCTTACTACAAATATATTATGTGTCCATATCAACCAATCAATAGTGCGTAACCCTTCACAGATCGCTTGTAAGTACAGCTGAGCCAATAATCGTTATGCCCCTATAGTTACATCTAACTCCTTAAGTACCATTGATCCCTCTAATGAGCATAAGTCATAATCTTACTATGACTGAGTCCTCTCTTCCAAAGAGAAGTTGTGGCCACTATGTTCAAGACCCGAAATCAGCCCTTAAGGGAGCAATCTATCTACTTACCCCTGCTTTGCGGAAGGAGTGAATTCCATCTTGTCTAACTGAATTCTCAGCTTCCAAATCAAACAAGTCCCCAAAAAGGTAGGCATGTTGAGTTGGCAATCTGGCCACTCTCACCCATACTAACAAAGGACTACCCTTAAAGGCAGGAGTTCCCAAAACACTTAGGATTAAGATCATATCACCTATGGTCGTTTAGGTGAAATGTAAGTCTCAAATATCAACGGCGTTATATACAAACTCTTTCTATAGGACACTCTCGCTCGCATGTATCCACGTGAATGGTCAGGATCTATTATCTGTGGTAGTTCACAATACTTGCAAACCTCTACAAAACAGGTCATATTCGTAGTGTCACCAGGATCAGATATCCCTCATTAATCCTTATACTACAAACCTATTTAGGTTATCACTTAAGGCATGATCTACTTGTATATCTCATATATATGCTTTGTTTATTTGATAGGAGTAAATGCCAAATAAAATAACTCTTATTTTATTCATCACAATGTGTACAGTTATAAGACTCTGGGAGAATTAGGACACCAATCCCAACAATCTCCCACTTGTTCTAATACTTCGGGAGACTAATGTACAATACAAGATAATGACAAGTACAATATAAAATAAACTAGGGCATACTCTATACCCCAGTATCATCTCCCACTTGCCCTAGACAAGATGTTGCATGTCCCGTAGACCTAGACTCTCCAAGTGACCCTCGAACACTTTAGCCATGAGAGCCTTTGTAAATGGATCAGCAACGTAGTGTTCCGACGCGATCTTCGTGACTATCACATCACCGTAATGCACAATCTCCCTGATCAAGTGATATTTCTGCTCTATATGTTTTCCTCAACGATGACTCCGAGGTTCCTTTGAATCTGCCATAGCCCCAATATTATCACAATAGAGAGTGATCGAGAAATCCATATTTGGAACAACTTCCAAATCTGTAAGGAATTTCCTCAGCCAAACAGCCTCCTTAGCTGCTTCACAAGTGGCTACTTATTCGGCTTCCATAGTGGAGTTCACGATGCATCCTTGCTTGATGCTTCGCCATACTACAGCCCCTCCATTCAGAGTGAGCACTGACCCCGATGTCGATTTACAAGAATCTCTATCTGCCTGAAAGTCAGAGTATGTGTATCCTATAAGGATCATATCCTTTTCTCCATACACGAGTATGTGGTCCCTCATTCTCCGAAGATACTTGAGGATCGTCTTGACAGCTGTCAAGTGATCAAATCCTAGATTTGACTGATAGCGACTAACAGTCCTTACTGCATAACAAATGTCGGGTTTAGTACACAAAACTACACAAGATGAAATTCACTCTTCCCGACCTTAGGAAAGTAGATAAATTGCTCTCTTAATAGCTGATTTCGAGTCTTGAACAATAAGGCTTTAACCTCTCACTAGCTCGAAAAGTGTCAATTTATGACTAGACTATAAAATGTTTGATCATTAAAGGAACTAGTGGTACTTAAGGAGTTCAATGTAACTACATGAATAAAACGATAATTTAACCCAGCTATAGTTGAGTGATTTATGAAGGGGTATACTCACTGTTGATTGGTTATATATAGGGATGGCAACGGAGCCGGGGTGGAGCGGTGATGCACTCCCCATCCCCGTCCCCTTGGGGATTTTTAATCCCCGTCTCTGCTCCATTCTCCGTTTTGGGGGGTCGAGGAATCTCCGATCAAGGATTCGAGTTCCCATGGGGAAAAATATAAAGTACACATGCGCATCGGAAGAAAAACGGATCTAAAGTACTCTAATTTAGATTAATTATAAAGATAAGCATGCATGCAATAATATAAGAAAAATGGGGAAAAGAATACAACCTTTGTAGTCTTTGAATCTCCTCCAAATCAGCTCCAAACTTCTCACGAACGGTTTGTAGACCACCACAGAGACTTCCCGACTATTCTTCGACCTTAAAACGGGATGATGGAATCCAGTGAGTGACTAATTTAAATAGGAAAAATATAAAACTTTGAGAGAAAAAGGGATGAGATTATCACATAATCTCATCTAAACCCACTATAGCCAAGAATTCTTCAAAAGCATTAAACACTCCTTTTTAAAGACCATTACATGCAAAACATGCAACTTTGGGTTTTATGAGAATTTGACACTAAAAAATCCACTAATTGAAAATGTGGGATTTAGTGGGACAAATGTCTCCAAATGAAGACAACACTTAGCCATGCAAAAATTGGCATTTCTCACTCACAAATGTTGGATCTTTCCACTAACTTGGTCAAAGTTTGACTCTCAAAGTCCAAAGTCTACAAATTTGACTTTTTAACTTTCAAAAATCAAAGTCAACAATTTGACTTCCATTGCATTTTTTACCTAGTCAACAAATTGATTTTTAATGCAATTTTGACCAAATCCATTTAATTTCAAAGATTAATTCTAATAGTCAATTTTAAAATAAAATTAATATTAAATAATTAATTAAAAATTTTAATTAATTAAATTTAATATTAAATCCAACACTTATCCCAATTTATATGAATCTCTATTCATAAAATTGATATTTAAATCTTCTCTTTATGTTTAATTCACAATTAAACATTGGGTTAAATATATCATATATATTTAACGTTTTGCCCCAAAATTCGAATTTAAACACTTCAAATTCATTCATCACAGTGTTCTAAGGTTTAGTCCGATATGAGCTAGTAAGGGGACCTCATGGACCTACAGATCATGGGCTCCAACGATCCGTGATTAACGGGCTAAATTCTTTAACCTAATTAACCACCATTAATTAACTACCGAGTCACTCCACTAAAGCCCAATAGTTGCACTCCCTTCATTATTAATATATTATGTCCACTCGATATAACCATGATTAGAAAGTCAAACCTTCACAGGTTGTTCGTAATAACGGTTGGGTAAAAAGTTGTTTTACCTCCAAGATTACAACTTCTTCTTAAATCCCACTAATCTTCTAATAAATAATTGGTTTATGATCCAATCACTAAACCGAGTCTCTCTACTATCTCAGAGTCAGCACTTAAGTGTGGGACCCCTTGTTCAAGATCCAAAGTCAGCACTTAAGGGAATAATCTCTCTACTATCCCTAAAAGTGGGTAGGAGTGAATTTCGTCTTGCACTCTATGACCCCAGCTATCTACTCGGTCTTACCCCTGAAATGGGAGGCTTATTGAGCCGGCGCTGTTGAGCCAACCCTCACCCATGCAAATATAAGGATAATCTCGAATAAACAAGAGTTCATAGTTAGCTTAGGATTAGGGTCAAGTTACCTAGGTCATCGCTTTGAAATAGTCAGTCTTAAACAGTAAACAGCGTTATAAAGTAAGAGTGACTTAATTCTTGGTCGATCTTATGAAAACTCATTGCATAGAACATCCCCGCTCCTCATGTCAATACATGAACGAATCAGGATCACTTCGTTTGTGGCACTTTACAACAAATTGTAACAACTATAGAGTGGGTCGCATCCAATAATGTTACTTGATATTGACTCAAGCAAACACCATCCGAAGGGGGATGCATCCTGGGCATCTCGAGGCCAAGCATGAATCTCACGGTGTGAACATACAGGGAGAAACATAAGGGGAATCATAGACATATCTGATATGCCTCTTCTTCCCACTAAGTATTTTATAACCTAGGGTTTAGCTTACTTAGAAAAAACACGTCTAAGGATTTTAACTAAGTGACTTTTAAGTTTTCCCAAGAGTAACTTTTACCTTGGATAGTTGAACAACTTTTGATCATCATCCATTGAACTCTTTAACAGAGTCTTTGACCAAAACGTCGCATGCTTGTTGAAAATCTATCTAATTCACCTTTCCAGGTAGGTTCCCAGGTAGGGGTGTTACGTTTCCGTCAACTTAAGAACCCCAACCTAGCCAGAATCTGCCTTAGACAAAAGGTCCATTATAGATAGATTTACAACAAATTTAATTTTTTATTCCAAAACCAATTTCAATTCCTATTAAACTGATTTTAAAGATTTAATCTAGGTTACTAAACTCTTTAGAACCATTTGAATTAGGTCTATCTTAATCCAATTTTTAAAACCCTTTTAAAAACATAACTAGCACCTTCGTATCGCAATGCCGCGAAGCACCATTGCCTAAGCGATCGCTTAACTAGCACCTTCGTATCGCATACGCACGATCGCATAGGTAGTAACTAAGCGATGAAGATTGCTAACTACACGATCATCTAGCGTGCGCCTTCTACTAAACACGAAGCATCGCATGCTCACACTACGATCGCCTACCTCTAGCACCTACGCGATCGCGCAACCAACGCTACATGATATGGTAAATGATTTACCCCATCGCTTAGCATTAGCTAAACGATTGATTAGAAAATTACTACACATTGTCTTGAAATCCCAATGATCGTTTACCTGAGGCTACATGATCCAACCAATGCCTAATCTTCTTCTTCATTGAGATCTGCATCGCCATGCGCCGAAGCTTCATCACGAACGACTCAATGAACTCGAACTTTTCGAATTACAGACTTGATTGCAAAGTTAATTTCGCCCAAAAACATAGGGGCCTTTACAATTAACACTTTGTAATACTGAAAGCTTTACCAAAAAGGAAATTTAAACCCGAAACGTTCATCAAATTCATCCACAACTGCAGAAAACAGTTAACTACAAATGCAGAAACCCATTGCGACTGAAAAATGCGTTCAATTCAGATCTATAATTTGGACTATCAGAGAACCTGGCTCTGATACCAATTGAAGGAAATCAGAAACGAGATTTCCATGGAGCAGCAGAACCAAGATTATTCCAAATTACAATCATGAATTAACAAATCATTTACAATCAACTTCAAACAGGCAGTTTATACAATTCATATAGAGAAATTACAGCATGACTAAACTCAAATGAACAGAGATCAAACTCTACGCACATATGAGAATGCGTCTCCACGCTCCATTGCGCGACCGCTCGAACAATCAGCAACCTCAAACACCCGATCTACACAATCGCAACACCACACGACACTTCGCGCTTGTCCTCAACAATCTCCTCGGTCACGAACTCCTCCGCAACACGAACAGCCTCCAAAAAAACCTCGACAGTGTCGAATTGAGTCTGACACCACTAACAAGCGACCTTGGTATTCTCGGTGTGAGGAATCCAGAGGGTGGGCTCTGTTTGGACTTGGTATAAGGTAGACGAACGCGAGAAAACAACGATCGCGTACACGACTAGGCAAGTGGGAGATGGCGAAGACCTATCGTATAGGTCGATGCCCAATCGTTTTAGATAAAGCTATGAAATCATCTAGCAAACGCTATGCGTTTGAGCTAACTCGATCTTTCGCGTACAGACTCTACATGATCGTTTTTACCTTGGGCCAACGATCGTCTAGCAAAGATATGCAATCGTTTAGTAAATACTGCACGATCGTTTAGCTCGCATTTGCATGATCGTTTAGCTCGTCCAGCCGTCATTTAGTAAATCTAAATTTACTTGACGACTTCAAGAGTATCTTTTGCACGAGAGAAAACTCAAAACCTTTTCAATCGTTTTGTAAAAACTTCTTATTTCAAATAGGAAAACCAATTTCCTATTAAACTCACGGTTACCATGATCCAATAACCACCCACTACTTTGGTTATTTAAAAGAAAAATAATTAATTATCCAATAATTAATATTATTATAAATATAAATGATAACCAACTTATCATACTATATTTATAACCTATAGTTTTAATGTTTCATCTCATGAAACATGTAACCATAGTTCTTTTTCTATTCCATGGTACTTAATGTAAATCTCATTTACATCAATCCTCCACTAGATGTATCTTATACATCATACCGATTATATCATATATAATTAAAATACCTCTTGCCAATTTGAACATTTCAAATCAACATCAAGAACTGATCCTCAACTAAATCCAAGCTACCAAGGGACCTTATGAACCTGTAGCTCCAAAGCTCCAACGGTTCGTGAATAACTGACTAAACTCTTTAGTCACGGAATCCACCATCCGTTAACTGCCAGACACTCCACTAAAGACCGACAGCTGAACTCTCCTTACTACTGATATATTATGTATCTATCTTAACCAATCAGCAGTGCGACAACCCTTCACAGATCATTCGTAAGTACAGCTGGGCCAATAACTGTTATGCCCCTGTAGTTACATCTATCTCCTTAAGTACCACTAATCCCTCTAATGAACATAAGTCATAGTCCTACTATGACTGAGTCTTCTCTTCCAAAGAGAAGTTGTGGTCACTATGTTCAAGCCCCAAAATCAGCCCTTAAGGGAGCAATCTTTCTACTTATCCCTGCTTCGGGAAAGGAGTGAATTCCATCTTGTAGATTGAGTTCCCAACTCCCAGATCTGACAAGTCCCCAAAAAGGTAGACATGTTGAGTTGGCAATCTAGCCATTCTCTCCCATACTAATCAAAGGACCGCCCTCAAAAGCAGAAGTCCCCAAAACACTCTAGATTGAGGTCGTGTCACCTATGGTCGTTTAAGTGAGATGCAAGTATCTAGTATCAACGGCGTTATATACAAAGTCTAGTCATTTCGTGGTCCAGGTCTTATATAAACTCTTTGTATTGGACACCCCCGCTCGACATCTCCACATAATGGTTAGGATCTACCATCTGTAGTAGTTTACAACACTTGCAAACCTCTACAAAGCGAGCTATATCCGTAGTGTCACCAGGATTAGGTATCTCACCTTAATCCTTATACTACAGACCAATTTAGGTTATCACTTAAGGCATGATCCACTTGTATATCACATATACATGCTTAAGTTCACATAAGATAACCAAGGTTATTGGATATGAGCAAATGCCAGAATTAAATAACACTTATTTTATTCATTAAACAATGTGCATCTTTACAAAACAACGAGACTCCAGGAGAAATAGGACACCAATCCCAACAGTAGTCATATTCCCAAATGGATTAAATCCATGGAAGCTAAGGCTAACCGAATATTCCTTGGGTCTGAAGCAAATTTAGGAAACTCTCTATCAAAACAGCTAGATGTCGCAACACACCATTGGTTTCAACTCGTTTATCCTTATGCCATCGCATCTCAAAAGCAATTTGTTTTGATGAAAACAATCGCTTCAACCTCGGTATTAATGGAAAATGATGTAAATTTTTGTTTGGGATCTTCTTATTCTTGCTATCCTTTATTTTGTATCGAGATTCACCACACACTGGACAACTTTGACAATTAGAATATCTTTTCCAAAATAAAACGCAGTCGTACTTGCAAGCATGAATAGAATCATATCCTAGTCCTAGGTCACGTAATTTCCTCTTGGCTTCATAAAAAGAACTAGGTATGCATGCACTAGTTGGAAAGGAATCTTTCAACAAATCTATTAACATATCAAAGGATTTGTTACTCCGATTATTGAGAACCTTAATGTGCATCAATCTCACCAAGAAGTTCAATGAGGAAAATTTTGTAAAACTAGGGTACAACGGGTTACATGCTTCATCCATCAACTCCTCAAAAATGTTTGAAGTATCCCTTTGTTCGATGTTCTCGGGCATTTCATCTCCAAAGTCTTCTTCATCTTCATCATATGCCCCTTCTCTCATCGGTCCTCACAAATCATTTAAAAGATTGAACAACTCATCATCATCATTGTGTGCAGTAGGTTCTTCCCTTAATCCATCATCCGCTGAAGGAGCTAAAGAAGTCCTGACTCTTTGAAATTGAGCTAAATTTATCAATTCTCCATGATAAATCCATTAACTATATGAAGGAGATATTCCATTAGCAAATAAATGTCGTTCTACTCAATCTAATGTTTGAGACATTGAATTCTGACAATTTTTACACGGGCATCTCGTTTTTCCCTCTCCATTTACATGACACTTTGCCACTTCCATGAATTTTGCAACTCCGTCAATGTACTCTCTTAAGAATCTATCTCTAAGCTTAATCAAATCCTTATTCATCGTTGAACCAAATGAATAAAGCATGTCTAAGTTTTGGCTATATGAAGGAGATTTTCCATTATCTCTAAATTTTGGCCTTTACGATGAGAACAAGAGAGAAATCACTACATTTCTAATGTTCCTTCTTACTTTACAATAGGATCAGTCTACATCAAGCATGTGACGAGAACATTAGTAAGGAAAAATTGTCAAATATTTATGATTGTGAACCTTTATTGATAAAAGTTAAATAAATGAAGCTAATGGGTCAAATGTTTTCCATTTTCTAATTTTTTTTTTCAAGTTTTTATTTTTCCTCACAATCTTTTTAATCAATCAAACAAAACAACTCTTTACTAGAGTTTTTTTAAATGATACAATATCAAATTTACATTTACCTATCAACTTAAGTTTTTCAGGTCAATTGATGATTTAACACTAGCAAATAAAAAGTGTAAAATTTAGTTAATTTTATAGAGACATCCTTAGCAATTTCACAAAACTTAAAGCATATTATATCCATAAAAAGGAAAGATTAAACTTCAATCTTAACAAATGAATCTCATGTACAAAATTAAAACCAAAATACACATATAATTCATCCTTCATTATATCCATCCGTATACAAACCAAAGATAAAATAACAATTTCATTCATAAATAAAACTATATCCTAATTCGAATCTGAAACAAAACCATTTATCAGAATAATAACACAAACATAACCTACGAATAACATTTATTAGAAAAAAAATAGACAAGAGAAAAAGAACCAACCAATGCGTGCAACAGTAGTGTGCAATAGCATGTGTTGGCGTTTGGTATTGGAGCGGTGGCCATTTGTGTAAAAAATGGAGGGAGAAAGGGAAAATAATAGGGAAATGAGGGGAGATTTTAATCGGTGGGGGACTTAAAGGAAGGGAAACGAAATGGGTGGGGAGGGTGAGGCAACTACAAATCGAATAAAAAAAGAAAAAAAAAAGAATGGACTGGAGTTCGCTAGAAGGGGGGCTGGGGGGACGGAAAAAGTGGAGGGGAGGGGCTGGGAGTGGGCATTGGGTTATGTTCTTGCTAGCCAGACAAAAGATAAGAAGGGGGGGGCGGGGGAAGTTTCAATTTTTCATCCGACATAAATTTTTTAAAAAAATGTGCACGTTACTCTATTTTGGCTGCCGCATTAAATTTCCGTCGAGATAAATACGCCTATGCCAACAAAAATGAATGTGTCGGCAAAAAAAATATCGAAACAAGTAAAAATTCTTGTAGTGAACGTTGGTCTGATCGTTGCTGCAACGTAATGTTATGTTCAATTGGAGTGTCAGAATGCTAGCCTAGTGTAGCAACACCTAAGTAAAGCATTGCAATGCTCTCTAGAATGTTGCTCTCCGGTCTCCAGTGTAAAGGTGCAGAGTTGTAATGCTCTACATTACGCTGCCCTACTTCTTTAAAGTTTGATTTTTTTTCAACTATTTTCTTCACTTTCTTTGATCCATTGCTCAATTTTGACTTCTTTAGGCATGATTTGGTCTTTTTTGGTTCATTTTGAGTATAATTCAATCCTCGAACTTAAAACTTAAAAATCCCTATCAAACACATCAAATGTTATAAAATTATGTTAAAAACCATCCTCAATCAAAGGTAAAATACGCACATTTTAGGTGCGTATCACATACACTATACCCAGAAACATATATCATTTTCATATATTGAAGCGCTTTTTAATGTACAAAAAACTAAGGAAATTTGTATGGGCAACAGAGGGATATCGACGAAGGCTGAAAAATCAGCTCCACTCGATGCCATGAAAATTTTTTGTTGGAACGTTTGAAGTTTAGGTAATCCTCGGTTGTTCATGGCACTTCATCATGAGGTGAGAAGTATAAAAGCCTTATGGTATTCTTGTTCGAAACTAGTTATGAGTAAGAACTTGAAGCAAAGCTGAAAAGATAGCTTGATTTGATAATTGTTTCATTGTGCCTTGTAGAGGCAAAAGTGGAAGTCTTATATTGCTGCGGAGCACATTCATTCCCCTAGTGATTGATAGACCGCTTAGGTTTGAAGAAGGATGGACTAAATTCAAGGAATGCAAAGCAATTGTCAATAACTTTTGGTCCAAGGCAGGAGTCGATGTAGCAGAAATTTTTATGAGATACTCAACGGGTGCCTTTAAAGGCTAGTCAGGTAGAACAAGGACGAACTTAAGGGTTCCATCAAGAAAACATTTGAAAAAAATAAAGAAAATGAGATCCAAAGCTCATGGATTCTCTTGATAAGTTACGAAACTTTACCCCTGATAAAACTAGGAGATATATTGGATGGCTACTATGGACGACTGGCTTAAATTGGGCGACTGAAAAACCATATAGTTGCATTCTTACGATGAAGGAACCTAGGCTGAGGGTGGCCATATGCTGGGGAAAGTTGCAACCAACTATTTCAAGAAAGATCTTTCAAACGTCGATTCCTGAAGTCATACGTCGTATGATTGAGGGTTTCACTAGGAGATTAGATGACGAATCCTACAAAGCCCCAGGTTCTGACCGGCACCAGCAGCTAAGGATGTACATGGGGTTAGGTTGGATTGGATTGGATTGAGGATGTTTTTGGACCAACCTATAAATTCGAGTTGGTTAGGTTGATAACTCAAAAGACCTGAATCCAACTATTAAAATCCGGGTTAGGTTGTCGGATTATAACTTATTTCTTTTTAACTAAAAATAAGTAAATTTGTCTACAATATATGATTAATAATTAAAATTTCATAAAATTCAAATGTTAAATACCAAATATCTATAATATTTATTACCAACTTTAGACAAAGACAAACATCGTAATAATTCTAAAGAGAAAATATTAAAAATTCACAAATTAATCTAAAGTAATCAACTTTAAGCAAATATATTGTTGGAAACGACAGAGCTCTCAGAACGACAAACTGTAAACTGTCAAGGCACGGTGGTCAAGCGAAGAGGCGCAAGTGTGCAAGCAGTAAGATGGAGGAGGAGAGGAAAATGAAGTGGGGAAGAATGGTAGAGGAGCGAAATGTGCAGACGAATAGAACCATGCGCTTTGCCTGACCAAACGGACGACGGCGGCGTGCGTGTGGGATGTTCATCGAACCCACATTGGTTTATCTCCTCACTCCCTCCAAAACATGGGTACCCTTTGGGTACCTCCATCATGATGTTTTTGTTCATAGCTTCTTCCCATCTCGGAAGAGGACTTTGCTAGTTTGGGACTAGATCTTCCCTCTGGTTTGCCTCTATTCTGGATGAGGGAGTGAATTTTGTTGGTGTTTGATGCTAAATTTAAATATCAACACTTCATTAATGGGTTGAAAATGCTTATTACTTATATTTATTCACATTAATTAATAAAAATGTTTAAAAAAATACTTATGGTCCCTAAATTTTAATGGAAGTAACAATTTATTACCCAAACTTCAATTCATAACAATTTAATCTCTAGAGTTTTAATTTTATAGCAAAATAATCATTAAACTTTAGTATGTCATAATGTAGTCTATGTATTTTAAATTTTGTGACAATTTAGTCGTTATCATGAAAATTATTGTTATGATCTAATGGAATTTCTTGCATATAGATCAATAAACTAATTAAGAACTCCATATATTTATAAGTTGCAAAGCCTAAATTGTTAAATAATATAAATCAATATATAATTTTGATGAAATGTTTTACTATAGGAATTAAATAATTATAAATTTGAAAGTACGCCACACATAGACTAAATTTATATATTAAAGTAAATTTTTACACACAATTAAAAGTATATGACTAAATTGTTACAAATAAAAGTTCAAAAATGAAATTGTTATGGAAGAAAGTGGTTTTTTAAGGCTAAATTATCAAACAAAAAATGTCTTTGTATTTTGTATTTTGTGTCAAAGATATCCTTAAACTTTAAAAAATTTTAAAAGTAGCTTTAAACTTTAAAAAGAGTTTAAAATATTCATATCATTAGTTTTGAATGGAAATCATTAATGTTTTGCTCCAAAAATATCCTTGAACTTTCAAAAAAAAATTAAAAAAAAACTCTTAAACTTAAAGAAAATTTCAAAATATCCTTATTGTTAACATATGAACAGAAACCGTTAATACTTCGTTCAGAAAAACAAACTTCTAAATTTTCAAAAGTTACATAGTGTCCTTACCTAAAAAAAATTAAAATTAAAATATTGTTTGTAAATAAAAATAAATGAGTCCAATTATTTATAAATAAAATAAAATTTATCATGGATGGATAACTATAAAATAAAACAGTGGAATTTTGCTCAATTTTATAATTTAAAACAATTACCCAAATTCAAATGCAACTTTGAAATCGGTATAATTTAGGTAAGGCGTTCGCTCCCTCACAGATAGAAACTTGTGCAGGTCTTTCACTGAACTCAAGCTCACATGGGGTTTGATTCGTATGTGTAACTTGTGTTGCGCCCTTCTACCCAGAGCCCTTCTTTATCCTAAATTAATTAACCCCTTTGATTCGTATCTGTAATTTCTTGATTATACTTGATACCCATTACACAGAGCGCTGAAATTTGAAATTTCTGATGTTGGTTTACCATGGAAGCTCAACTGGGTTCGATGCCCTCGTGCCGAAGGTAAGCAAGAAAATTCAAACTTCCTCAATTTCGTTTTAACAATTTCTAACTGTTTAATCAGACAATTTTCCCCTTTCCCTTATAGATAGATTGCATTTACTTTAACAACAAATTGACATTTAGAGCTGCCAGTGTCAAGTGTGTCCACAAGCAAGCTGAGAGGTACTCTTCTTTTCCTATACTTTTTTTGCTTTCTGAGTTTCATTCAACTGCATGATTTTGATTTTAAGGTTGCTTTGATTAAATATAGACGTATTGTTAAGAAGGTTGGGAAGGAGGAACACCATTTATGGAAGAAAAGAGATTCTGCTGGCTCTGGGCAAAAGGCTCTTAATCTTGTTAGAATTGTAAGCTGCATTTTCGTTGATTCCCCCTCCAATATTGAGAGGAAAGAGTGGTAATTTCAGTTAGTTTGAAATTCAAATGCTGTTCTAACATATTGTAGGTTTCCCAATGTCCTAATGAGAAAGAAGCTGTATATGGAGAATTGAATAAGTGGATAGCTTGGGAGACAGAGTTTCCATTGATTGCAGCTGCTAAAGCTTTAAGAATACTGAGGAAGAGAAGTCAATGGAAGTGTGTCATTCAAGTACGAATGAGTTCGGTTTTACTTCTTGTCTTTCTGGCCTTTTGGCGAATTTGTACCTCGTCCATGATGTTGATTCTAAAGTATGCAGTGGTGTCTGTAATGAAATCATCTTTGTCCAGCTCTTACTATATTATCGCTTATTTTTTGGTCAGCTAATCTACTCGTGTGTTAGATTTTTATTGTAATGTTGCATTTATTTGATAAGTTGTGGTTTGTTCAGTTTTTATATTGAAGTTTGATCTTGAACCTAGGTCATTTGGACTTTCTTATGGTTAAATATACGATTGAAGAAACAAGAGATAACACTTTGGTTTTAGTTGATACATCAAGTTTCATAATTCCTGTTTAAGATTTAGCTTTATGGGCAGATAACTGATGGTTGTTGGTTCCTGAATTGTGAATGATGAAACAACAGCGAGTCTGTGTTTTTGAGAAAAATATTTCTCGAACTAGAACGCCAAATTGCTTAAAGCGATGGAAGCCTCGGTGTTGGACTTGCAGGGTACTTACGTTTTGCATGTGGAAAGATTATATCTGATTAACAATGAAAGTTAGAAAGAGAAAAGTTGGTCTTTTCCCTAATGTCAATTTCCCAAAGTCCTTTTATCTGGTAAAGTTTGGGCTTATGAATATTTATGATGGTTTCTGTATGCAATATTCAATAGTTGCCTTTTTCCTTCCACAAGAAAACTGATAACTCAAGACCTTTTCACCTATTGATATCACTTTCATATATTAGAGTATCTTGGCTGGATCGGAGTCAAATTAATAGCTCCTTATAGATTTTCCCGCCTAGTCTTTTTGTTAATCAATGGTTCTTATTACTCAGGTGGCAAAGTGGATGTTAAGCAAGGGTCAAGGAGCCACAATGGGAACATATGACACCCTTTTACTGGCATTTGATATGGACAAGAGGGTGGACGAAGCCGAATCATTATGGAACATGATTTTGCATACACATACACGTTCCATCTCTAAGCGATTGTTTTCTAGGATGATCTCTTTGTACGAACATCATGACTTGCAAGATAAGATTATCGAGGTATTGGGAATGGGATTTCCACATATTGCTTCTTACCTCCGGTTCCTCTCTATTTTTCAATCTTCTCTTTGTACCTTATCAATGATCTCATGCTTCAATTTCTTCTCTTATTACAGATATTTGCAGACATGGAAGAGTTGGGTGTAAAACCAGATGAAGATACCGTTAGAAGAGTCGGCCGTGCCTTTCATAAACTAGGTCAAGAAGAAAACCAGAAAATGGTCTATAAAAGATACGGCTGCCAATGGAAATACATACACTTCAAGGGTGAGAGGGTTAGAGTGAGAAGAGATGGATGGGATGAAGATGATGGATGATTGAAGAGCAGAGATGGCTGAACACTAGCATGAACAAGTTCATAGAATCATAAGGTATCTATCTACTGATTGCCGTTAATTATATGCGCTAAGGCATGCTGAAACCTAGATCTGCAGTCTATTTTTTTTCCACTGGTTTGTTTGAATATTTTAGTACTAACAGAGATAATGCAGACATTGTAAGATATTAATAAGATATGAAAAAAAGTAGTGTATATGTTAACCAAATGACTTTATCTATCATGTTTGCAAGAACCTTGATTCTATCTTAGGCTTGAGGTATGAAAAGAATAGCAGTAGGATTATTTTCATTGGGACAAACAACCCCGTTAGTCGAACCGGATAAGATTTTCATATCTTTTGCTTTTGCCTACTTATGAAAACAGTAGAAAAAGTATACTGAAGGTTGAGTAAATTTCACATCAAGGTTTGGAATCTTCATTCTGAAGCAATCAAGACTAGAAAAGCTTTTGATGAAATCACTGCTAGAATTATGCCAAAAGAAAAGTGGAGTATAGTTAGATAAGATGGATTTGATTTGAACAATCCCAACAATGACATGAACATGAAAATGCAAATTCACAAACAAGGGTAGCAGCAAAAGATAGATTATAATATAATGATAACATGTTGATAATTTATTGATTATATAATGTAGATTTGGATGTTGGTTGAATAATTTGAAAGTAGTATTATAATGAATGTATAGTTTATATATTGATTGCGATCTATTCCATGAAAGTTGAAAGAAAATCCAAGATCCAGATTGAAGTGGATGCCATTCCTGTCAAGTACAGAGGACAGCCCCATTGCTCCAACAAAAAACTATTCATAAAATTGTACGGTCGGCATCCACGCATGGCATGGGCATGACCATGCTCCCTATGTTCTCTTCTTTTCAAAAGATTGTCTATTTTTCTTTAAGCTTATTTGTTTGTGTCTCTCTCTCTATATATATATGTATATATTAATAGGTTCAAATACCATTTTTGCCCATATACTTTATGTTGGTCTAATTTTAGTCTTCAATAGTCTGAAAAATTTAGTCCTTATTGTTCTTATTGTCATTTTTCTCCAAAAACGTTTCTTTTATATATTAGCATTTTTGTTAAAGATTTTGAAAATATATTCGGATTTTCTTGCATTAATGTTATTATTATTATTATCATCATTATTTTCAATAGGTCTTATAAATTTAGTCCCTATTGTTAGTTTATTGTAATTTTTTCTAGAAATGTTTCTTTTATCTATTAGCATTTTCGTTAAAAATTTTGAAAATGTATTCACATGCTAGAATTTCTTGCACGAATGTTATTATTATCATCATTATTTAATCAATTTCGATTAAAAAATAAAGACTAAATTTAAGATTTATTGAAAGTTCAAGAACTAAAATTTGACATTTGATAGTAGAATGATTAAAATTGAACTAGGGACCAAATTATATCCTTTTTAATATCTTGGAACTCTTAAAAATTCCATCTATCTTTTTTTTTTTTTCTTTTGAAGTTTCATTAATATTCTAGTTTAAAGTTTCATTAATACTTTCAAATTAAAAAAAATGTTAAAAAAATACTCTTCTCATCAATATATAGATGAAAATCATTCGTACTTTTTTTAAAAAAAATACTCATATAAATTTTGAAATTTTATATTAATGCTCTTTTAACATTTTCAATAAAAATCATTATCATTAGTTATAGGTAGAGGCTATGTTTGACATTGTGTTACCCGTGTCAAAAATCCATTTGAAGAAAATTGTAACTATTTTTTTTTTTTTTTTTTTTGTCTTTGGTAAAATAGATTTAATTGTTAAAATCACTTTTAAAAAACACATTAGTTTCACGTTGACTTTAAAAGCATCATTCTTCTAGCTTTTAGACTCTCCTAAAATCAAGTAAAAAGAAGATTTATTTCAAATATTTATCTATTTTTCACGTAATCAAATTTATCTTTATATTTTTCATGAGTTAATTGCATCGTTTTTTTAAAAAAGTATACCATATTCATTTTTAAAATAAAGTTATTTTCCTTAATATTTAAAAATTAATCTATAGCAAATAAGATTTTATCGTACTAAACAATTATTTAATTTTTTTTAAAAAAAATTGATTATAAGTCTATTTTAATTATTATGTCTAAAATAAGATATTTTTGTATTTATTTACCAAACACTCTAATCTACTTTTTCAAGTTCAAGTTGAAATTTACCAAACATTATTTTACTTCTTTTCATAGCTGATTTTTCTAAAAACACAACTACGAACAATTTTTTTAAAAGCTACAACAATTCCAAATAGAGCCAGAAATTCTTTCTACCTTGTTTTAGGAAGGTTAAACTTTCAAAAGTTGACAATATCCTTAACTCAGTAAAAAAAAATGTCAGATGCATTAGCATATAGACAAAAAAAACTTTTAAAAATTTAAGAATATCTTTTAAACGAGATACAAATGATTTTAACCTTATACGAACGGTAACATTACTTTAAAAAAAGAAAAAAAACAAGTTCAAGATTATTTTTTAAAGAAAATATAAAGTTGATAAATATTTTCTATAATTTAGTCTTTTTATAAAGAAAAAGACATTATTTCATGAACATAAAGTAAAAGATTTCAACATCAGTATAACAAACTTGAGAATTAAGATTGAAATTTCAAAACATCCAATTTTGAGATCATTTTATCCATTCCAAATAGAAAAATTGATGGAGCTTATACATATACACATAAATCTTGAAAAATTTCAGAGTTGAACTACATTCATGTTGCCGATGTTAGGGATCGTAAAATTGAAAATTCCGAAAAAAGTTGACCTAGTTGAACCAGATAAAAAGGGAAGGAGAAAAGTCTCCCAAGTTGTCACTTTATATTTGATTGAACAATTCATACCCACCACCCAAAATTTCAAAAATTAAACTATGCCTCTACTCATAAATCAACAAATAATTTATTTATATTAGAAGGGTTTATAGATATACTATATAGCTATGTATTTCTATTAAGAAACCCACAAAATTTATTACAATATCTCTCTTTTCCCTCTTTCCCTAAAACCCCACTTTCCTAGAAATTTCTCTCTTTTTCTTTTTTTCCACTCTCTTTCTGATGAATGAACACTACATTTTTTACTCTGTTCTTCATCTATAAAAACCTAAAAACCTGCAAACAAATCCCTTTTCATTTCTTAAGTTACAGCCCTTAATTCATTTCTTTATTGTTATCTAATCTAAAATAACACTTCAATCAATAAAATTATAAAAAAGCACTTTTTTTCAGCTTTCAGTAGTGTTGTTTTAGTATGTCCACTCCTGAGGAAGAAGAAATTCGTGGCTTTTCCCTCTGTCCGCCGGCCGGGGATAACTCAGCCTCTGTTGTGCGAAAATGGCGTTTCTTTGAGCCATTAAAGCTTCTGGAGAAATATAAAACAAAACCAACAAGAACTCATTAGCTTATTACTATTTAACAGATCTGAAGAACTGTGAATCGATTCTAAAAGTTTACCGCAGCTCGGCAGAAGGCGGCGATTCGATGTAATTTGGGGAACAGATCGGTTCATGTCCTGAATGTTCTTCGCTGGAAGCAGAGCAATCGAGGCACAATCTGAAGAAACAGAGTGAAAAGTAAGAAGCAAGTTCAAATTCGAGAATCCCAGATTTTCAATTTGTTAGGAGTTGAAAAAAGTTACCTGCTCTTTTGCGAGATTGTGGTGGGTTATTGTCGTATCGCCGAGGTAAGAAGACGCCGGTACCGGCGCACTCCTTTTTCGGGGCAGATCCGACGCCGTGGTAGGCGGGGGGTACGGTGGGAGTACTCGGCTGAGAAGGGTATCTCCGGTGATGGGGTTGGAGAGAAGGCCAAGCGGATTGAGGAAAATCCACAGGACGAACAAATCTCTCGTTTTCATAGTGAAAATCTTGTCCTCGACAATGGATCTGCTGATTCTCAACCTTCACTTGTCTCCCCCAGGTAAAACAGTTCTCCGGTTTGAAAATCGGAGGCTCTGTTCCAAACTGAAAATCGAGGGGGGGAAAACAGAGTTAAACAATTACAGATCGAAAAACAGAGCAAAAAAAGAGTAAAAAACGGAAGCTAATTTGACCTCACCTGTGAAGAGTGGGAGTAAAATCCAGAGTTTTTCATGGAAGAAACAAGATTACAAGAACTTTGAGATGGACCAATAATCCTATCTCTATGAGTATTCATTCTAAGCCTCGCAACTTGCCCTGCAGCAGCATAGATAAGATCCCAAGTGTTGTTATCACCACCGAAAGGGGTAGTCGGAGGAGACGGCGCTTGAGACGGCCCGTTTGGGCTTCCATCACTCGACACCGTACTCCAAGCCGACCAACTTCCAACCCCACTAAGAGTAGACTGAGGAGATCCAGCCATAGCCATCTTCGCCTGAAAAAAAAAAAAAAAAAAAAGCAGAGTCGCCAGAAAGTCAAAAACCGATTGAAGAGACCAGAAAATCAAGTAAATGGAAGAAAAATCAAAAGATGGGTACTTGGGATTTGTGAACAGAAGGAAGCTTTTGAGAATCACGAAGCGTGGACTGAGTAAGCCGCTGCGTCAACGCAGCGAGAAAGTCTTCCTCGTCGTTGTCGTCGTCGCCGAGAACAGAATCGACAGGGGAATGAACAGAGGAGGAGTTGAAGTCATAGGGGAAGTCGGTAGGGAAGGCGGCGGTGGCGGAGGTGGGTATGCCGGGGAGGTTGTCGTGGTCGGAAAGAAAGTGAGGGGGAAGCCAGAAGTTGGAATCAGAAGCCATGGAGGGAGAAGAAGAAGAAGAAAGGGAAGGGAAAATTGAAGTGAAGAATAAGAAGGGGAAGAAGAGGGGATTTAATAATGGAATGGAGGGAGATGAAAGTGGGAGTGTGATTTGAGATTTGAAGGAAGAGAAGAAGAAAAGAGGGTCCCAATAAAAAGAAGAGAGAGAGATGAAGAATGTTGATGACAGTGTTTGCTTTTCATTTAAGGTTTCAGGGTTACTTTGAGACAGTTCAAAATTTAAGAAGAGAGAGAGAGAGAAGAAAGGATTTCCAAAGAAGTGGAATCATTGAACAGTTGTTGAGACATTTGTCTTTTCATCAAAACTAACTGCCATTTGTCCATTCTCAAGTTTTTTTCCTTTTACCTTTTACTTTCATAACTTCTTTTTTTTTAAGTGTATATATATATATATATCTAAATCTTATGTTTTATCAATTTAATTAACTTTAATTTTTTATAAGTTTATAAAGGAAAATTTTCACAAATCAAAAAAAATGACAAATTATTTATAAAAATTAAAAAAAAATACAGATAGACCATAGTAGACTTCTATAAACATCTATCACATAGTATCAATGATAGATTTTTATCTATTTCTATCACTGATAAATACCAATAGACTTTCATCAGTCTCTATCAAAGAATATTAAATTTTGCTATTTTGCATAAATAGTTTCCTTTATTTTTCTATTTTTGAAAATTTCCCTTTATATTATTTGTTTTATGTCAAAGTAATCATACCTCAATTAAGGTATCAATTAATCTCCCTAATATTGTATTTAAAAAGATTTACCATTCATTACATTTCATTTTGACAAATAATGTGTAAGACTTGCAACTTTATCCATTAAAACACATCAATTTTAAGTCTCATTTGGAGGATTTTTAGTTCATAGACTTTATAAGTCAAGTATTAAATTACTCAACTCCACAAACTTTATATAATATTCACTATTGAAATTTACATATTTATCGAGAAACTACATTTTCTTGCCTTTCTTTTTTCACATTTGTCAAGAAATTTTATATTCACAACTTTACAACTCAAATACAAATTTCCTAACTTCATACGTCAAAATTCAACTCAATCCCCAAACATTCTCTTTAAGATTTCCTCTAAATTTTGCTAATGAATCAATTGTAATTATCAATTTTGTTAATATGACATTTGAAGAAGTATACACACATAAAAATTGATGCATTAATTATTTTCAAAAGTGTAGTATCAATAACTAGATTTAAATTGATTTACATATGATAATCTAGGAGTTTAATTGATACAATTGTAGTCTCATACAGTGTTTTCAAACGAAATATGGTGAATGGTGTAAACTGATACAATTACGAAAGTTTAGGGTTTAAATAGTTTAGTGTTTAAATAGGTACCCTTATGAGTTCTTGATTTTAATTGATACAACTCTCAATCTTGGATGTAAATTGATTTTTTCTTTTTTGTTTTATTTTTGGGGTAAAATTTAAATCACATAAACAACTCTGTCATCAAATTGTCCGGTGAAAACTTGACGTGGCAGTGACTAGTAAGATAGTTATTCACGTAGCATAAGTGTAAGTTTCAATTAAGCTCTAAACAAGTAAAAGTTCAATAATTTACTACATTTTAGCATAGATTTCAATTATGCCCTTATCTTTATATAATCATTTTTATTTTAACACTTAACATTTGAAATTGTTTAAAAAAACAATTATTTTATTAGCTTTCTTTGTCAACCTTGAAGATGAGAATATGATTTGGAGGCAAAGTTATAAAAGAATTAAGCAATGTATATGAAATATGAAAAAAGGGTATATAATTGGAGAAAAAGAACGATTTTGGGGATTAGAATTACATTTTTTTTTTTTTTTTTTTTTGCTCTCACTAAGAAAAGATTTGATGTAGACCATGAACGATGGATAAAATTTGGGGCCTTTATCTTACAATCATTGAATAAAATTAATGTTATGGCATAAATAGAGTAGAGGAAGAGACAAGAAAAGAAATTCAAAACAATTGAACCTAAGGATATTTGTATCTCACTCAATTTATTGTGTTCCTTCATCAGTCCATCATTTTCCTTTATCGACAATATATTATATAAGCATAATTAAACTAGCATAAAATTTGTACTATCAATTTTAAGATTTGTATTTTGATTCTTCCATCTCATATATTATTTTTTTAAATTACTTTTTTATTCTTCTACCATCGTTGAGATGAATGCTTTTATTTGATCTATGACTCTTCAATTTTCTCTCTAAAAAATATATTCATCTCGTGACTCTCGACTCCTCTCTCTTTCGACCTTTTCCGATATTTGATTTTTCATAATTAAAAAAAGTTGTTGATTTTTAGTACTACATAGCTTTTGTCACTCGTGAACCATTGAAACCAAAGTTTTATTTCCTAAATCTTAAAATTGCCAAAGTAGACCTAAATGTATATGACAAGAACAATAACAATATATACTACTAGCTAGGTTTAGGGTTTAGTTAGTGACATTTTATTAAATGAGCCTTAAAAAAGTTGGGAGCTAAAAAAACCTGAAAAATATAAATCGATAGTTTCCACTAATAATTATATAGTGATTATTGTTAAGATTAATAGAAGCTATATCTAAGTTAATTATATACATACATACATACATAATGTCAAAATTCGAATAAAGGAAATGCACTTGACCTTCATATGACACCAGTAATGAATTTGTTTAAAAAGGAAAATTGACCTACAAAAGAGAAAATTTACATACTAGTATTTTGCTTGCCACAAACACTCTAATGCTTAAGTCAGAGAGTGAAAGAGTAAGGAGACTAGAAAGCTTAAGAGTAGGATTCAAGATATATATACCCCATATGAAGTAAAATTATGTATTTATAGAGAAGGTTACCTTAGGTCTTCTCGTGTTCCCTTCGGAATCTAATAACCTAATTAAATCTTATGTTAGAATTCTTGGGCTTGGGGGCGTATCTATGCAAAAGTTGGGCTCGGAGACCTCGAAGGCTAAGGAGGTGGAGTATGCCATAGCCTTCGAGGCCAAGGCTAACGAGAGTTGGACTCCCTCTCCTCCTTTGGCTTGTCATAACCGTACCTTGGTCCCGATTCAGTTTTATTATGCCTTATTGATTGGATTTATCCATTAGATCCTATATATATATGAAAATTTTCACAAATAGAAAAAATGTTAAAATATTTATAGAAATAGCAAAAAAAAATATTGATAGACACTGATAGACTTTTATCAACATCTATCAAAGAAAATTAAAATTTTGTTATTTTGTGTAAATAGTTTTCCTTATTTTTCTATATATATATATATAGATATAGATATATTTGCAAATTAGACACAAATTGTCAAAGTTGTGAATCAAATTATTATTTAGGCGATTTGCGGGTATAAACACTATATTTTTTTGATCAATTATCCCACTCTTGTATGAATCTGATAGAATACTAATCAACTAGCAACAACATTAATGATCAAGTAAGGACACAAGGAATTTTAACGTGAAAAACTCCCTCAATGGGAGGAGTAAAAAACCACAGACGGAAGTCAAAATCTCCACTATAATCAATAATGGGTTACAATGAGTTCTCTCTAGTCACAACTAGAGGTATACACAATAAATATCTCAAGATTAACAACTTTGGCAACAAACAGCAACAAATTGAGAACAATCAAATTAGAAACGTCTCACTTGAAGTGACAATCAATTACCCACGGTATCTGACTGTAGCTAGCTCCAAACAAAATCTCCACCGTCCAAATTGAAGACCTTCATGTCATCACTATCAAAATTTAAGCTCGATCGGACCACAGATCGATCCCCAAATGGTTGAAAAACGTTGTTGATCAGATTGAGTTTCTTTTCAATTTATTTCTACCGTTGTTTTAAGTCTCTCTCGGTTTGCATGTGCTCACACATAATTATCGGCGATTGTAAAGCTTTTTAAAACAAAACAAAAGTTATGCCCTAATAGGCCTTTATTTGTTGGGCCCTCACAATGTGAAATAAACCCAACAAATCTCTCCTTATTTTCACGATGTGGAGGAACTTGTCATTCCCGCAGTGGAACGACAAAACTCAAGCTTCTATCTTGTAGATTCTTTGTCAACATATCAGATCCATTATGATCAGTATGTATCTTCTCAAACTCAAACAGTTCATCATTCAAAGCATCCCTCATCCAATGATACCTCACTTCTGTATGCTTTATTCTATAATGGAATGTAGCATTCTTCAACATGAATAACACTCTGATTATCGTAGTATATCCCATATCTTTGTTGCTTGAAGTCAAGCTCCTGTATAAAGTACTTCATCCACAACATCTCTTTACAAGCCTCTGCTGCTACAATATACTCTGCTTCAGTTGTAGAAAGTGCAACACACTTTTGCAACATTAACTGCCAAGACACTGCACCACCTCCATATGTCATCAAATAACCAGAAATAGATTTTCGGTTGTTTAGATCTCTTGCCATATTTGAACCGATGTACCCAACAAGTACCGAATTTTCACCTTCAAATATGAGCTTCAAACTAGAAGTGCCTCTCAAATATCTCATGATACACTTGACTGCCTTATAATGCTGTTTTCCTAGATAGGATATAAAACGACTAACAACACCAATAACGTGAGCAATATCATGTCTAGTATATACCATGACATACATCAAGCTCCTAACTACTAAAGCATAAGGGATCTTGCTCATATCTTCCTTCTTTTTATATGTAGAAGGACTCTGTTTTCTATTCAGTTTGAAGTGACTAGATAAAGGAAAACTGTCTGATTTCGCCTTACTCATGTTGAAACGCTCAAGCACCTTCTCCAAGTATTGCTCTTGTGACATATACAACTTCTTAGAAGCTTTGTCTTGAACCATTCGAATTCTAAGAATTTTTTTTGTTGGTACCAAATCCTTCATGGCAAAGGATTGGCAAAGGATTTGCTCAATTATTTTTTCAACCTGTCAATTCTCGAAACATTCCTGCCAACAATTAAAATGTCATCAACATAAAGCAATAATATAATGAAATCATCATCAGAAAATTTCTAGACAAAAACACAATGATCAAAAGTAGTCTCTTTGTAGTCTTGCTCCCCCATAATTGACTCAAACTTCTTGTACCACTTCATCGGTGTTTGTTTCAACCCATAAAGATTTTTCTTCAATTTACACACCAATGCTCTTTGCCTTTTTGCTCAAACCCCTCGGTTATTCCATGTAGATTTCTTTATCTAAGTCCCCATGAAGAATTGCAGTCTTAACATCCATCTGCTCAACCTCTAAGTCAAGACTAGCTGCCGAACCCAAAACTATATGTATAGAAGATATCGTGACAACTGGAGCAAAAATTTCATCAAAGCCGTCACCTTTCTTCTGACTGAACTCTTTGACAATAAATCTCGCTTTATAACGCGAATTTAAGGTATGTTCTTCCTGTTTTACTCTATAAATCGACTTATTTTTCAGTGCAGTTTTTCCTTTAGGCAATTTCACAAGCTCAAAAATGTGGTTTTCATGTAAAGACTTCATTTCATCTTTCATGGCATCAATCCACTCATTTATGTGCTCATCTTTTATGGCATCTTTATAATTTCAGGCTTTCCCCCATCAGTCAATAATAAATATTTATTAGCTGAATATCTTGTTGTTGGATGTCGATCTCTGTCAAATCTCCTAAGTGAAACATCTGTAGGAACTTCTGTTTTTTACAACTGTTCCTAAACGTTATTATCTACCTCAACCTGTTCAAAACCCTTATCTATATCAACAAACTGATCATTTTGAACCTCATTTTCTATTGTGTAGAAGGTCATGTCAAAGAGACTGAATTCAAATCAATCAGATCATCATTGTGCTTAGACTCTATTTTATCTGTCTTTTTAATGTCTAGTATCATTTGGTCTTCAACAAACACAACATCTTTCTTCTGTACTAGATCATACAATTTATAATCGAACTCATCTTGGCCATAGCCAAGAAATATACATGGTATAATCTTTACATCAAGATTCAATCTCTCATCTTTAAGAACATGAACAAAAGCTTTACAACCAAAGACACGTAGGTGATCATAAGATATATATCCTTATTTGACCATATTCTGTTCGAAACTTCTGATCCCAAAGAAACACATGGTGTGAGATTTAAAAAATGTACAACTATATTCAATGTTTCACCCCCAGAATGATTGCAACAACTGTGACTCTGAAAGCAAGCATCTCATTCTCTCAATTAGTGTTCTATTCATTTTTCCAACTATCCCATTTAACTGAGGAGTCTTAGGAGGTGTCTTTTGATGTCTAATACCATAATTTCTATAATACTCATCAAAAGATCCACAATACTCACCTTCATTATGAGTCCTAATACACTTTAACTTTTACCAGTTTATCTCTCAACAAGGGCATAAAACTGCTTAAACACCTGTAAACACCTGATCTTTAGTCTTCAAGGTATAAACTCACGTTTTCCTTGAATGATCATCAATAAATGTCACAAAATATGATGCACCTCCAAGTGTTTCTATTTTCATAGGACCACACACATTAGAATGTACCAAATCTAGTACATTTGGTTTCTTTGAATGTTGAGATGATTTAAAAGTAACTCTAGTCTGCTTTCCTACCAAACAATGAGGACACCTTTTTAAAGGTGCACTTTTTATATTAGGAAGATGATTTTTCTTGGTTAATATCTTCAAACCCTTCTCACTCATGTGACTGGGTCTTTTATGCCAAAACTCAACACTCACTTCATCATTCATTGTATTTATATCATAATCAATGATCTTAGCCTCCATATAATACAGTGAGGAATATTTCTCTCTCTTAGCTACCACCATAGATCTTTTAGTAAGCTTGCATTTACCATCATAGAATGTATTGCAGAAATTTTCATCATCAAGCTTACTTATAGAAATCAAATTCATACGAATATTAGGAATGTGCTTCACATTCTTCAAAATCAGCTTGGAACCATTCTTGTTTTCGAAGTGTACATCTCTGATGCCAACTGCTTTTACTGATCCATCATTACCCCTCTTAACATTGCTGAAATCACCAAGTTTATAGGACGTAAAGAAAACTCTATTTGATTTAGCATGAACTGAGTTGCCACTATTAATCATCCAACTCCTTTGTTGTGTAGCAAGATTTATAACATCACCATCGAATAAGGTGTAAAAATCTTCGGTGGCTACAGTAATTGAGTCTGTTTCACCATCATCGTCATTCTTCTTTTCCTTTTCTTTATCATTTTTGTTGTCCCTTTTAAATTCTCGACAATGCTTCTTTATATGCCATTTCATATGACAATAATGGCACTCAACGTTTCCAAATCAGCCATTCTTACTTTTTCTTCTATCCTTATCCGTTGGACCTTTACTCTTACTCCTTCCCATTCTTTCAGTAACAAGAACATCTGATTGTGAAGAAGAGCCTTGTGACTTTATTCTCATCTCCTCGTTCAATACGCTACTTTTTACTAAGTCCATACTTAGTACACCATTTAGGGCTGAGTTCGATAAAAAAGTTCTAAATATCTCCCACGAGTCTGGCAATGTACCAATTACCCATAACCCATGTATCTCGTCCTCAAATTTGATATTCATCCCAGATAACTGATTAACGATACCGTGGAATGTATTCAAGTGATCTAACATGGGTGTTCCATCTTGATACTTTAACGCCATCATTTGTTTGATCAGAAACATTTTATTTATTACCAGTTTTAGGGGCACATAGCGATTCAAGCTTGTTCCACATAGTCTGTGCATGAGTTTCTTCACCAATATGGTTTAGAAAATTATCTTCTACCCGTCTCATAATCTCACACACTTTCCTATGACATAATTTTCATTCTTTATCAGTTTTATCATCCGACTTCCCTTCAGGAAAAAAAAAATTGGAAGATGCAAATCATTCTCATATAAAATATATTCCATCTTTCTTTTCCAAACTTGATAATTTGACCCATTAAGGGTAACCATCTTAGCTAAATTAGTATCCATTATTCAACACAAGGCAATCACAATTAATTTAACTAATACTCCGATACCACTTTGTGGGGATAAATACTATATTCTTCAGATCAATTTATCCCACTCTTGTGTGAATCTAATAGAATACTAATAAACTAGCAACAACAATAAAAATCAAGTAAGGACACAAGAAATTTTAAGGTGGAAAAATCCCCCTTAATAGGAGGAGTAGAAAATCGCGGACCGAAGTCAAAATCTCAACTATAATCAATAATTGGTTACAACGAGTTCTCCCTAGTCATAACAGGCATACACAGTAAATATCTCAAGATTAACAATCTTGGCAACATATGGCAAAAAAAATCAGAAGAATAAAATTAAAAACATCTCACTTTAAATGGCAATCAATTACCAACAATACTTGACTGTAGGTAGTTCCAAACGAAATCTCCACCGTTCAGATTGAAAACCCTCGTGTCAATAACACGTTGTCAAAACTTTAGCTCTATCGGGCCATGGATCGATCCCATATGACTGAAAAAACTTGCTAGTCAGATTATGTTTCTTTTCAGTTTTTCTCTACTGTCGTTTTAATTCTCTTTCAGCTTGCATGCGCTCACACATAACTACCAGCAACTGTAATGCTTTTAGAAAAAAAAACAAAAGTTATGCCCTAATTGGCCTTTATTTATTGGACCTTCATAATGTGAAATAAACAACCTAACATGATTTCAGTAGAAATATATTATTATTATTATTATTATCAAACATATACATAAATTAATTGTACGAATTAAAGTCGTCTATATATCTGGTTGTAGTAAAGACAATAATTTTAAAGAAAGAAAAATCTTTCACTCTCTTATTTTATGAACATGAACTACATACCGAATAATGGTGATAAATTAACAAGAAAAATACACTTGTTTCTAAGATTTAGTTTAGTTGTATTTTAGGTAATTGAAGACTCGTTTGATAATATTCCTATTTCTTATTTCCTATTTCTCGTTTCATGTTTCTTGTTTCTCGTTTCCTGTTTCTTTTTTTTCTTTTTTTTTTTTTTTTTAGATTAGAACAAGAAACAGGAATATGTTTGATAACAACTAAACTTAGCACTTTCTTGAAGGAAGCGAGCAAGAACATAAACTTGTTTGATAACTATTTCTTGTTTCTCGTTTTTTTTATTTTTTTCTCTTACATTTTTTTTCATATTTTATAGTTTAAATATAATCTAATTATATAAAATAAAAAGATATATAGCATGCATTAAAATATAAAAAATAATTATCAAATATTTAAACTATCGAATACACATAAGTCCCAGTGTAAAATTAATATTGATAATACAATTATTTATGTCATTCATATGTTGCTAAATTTGATTTACAATATTATTTTTCACTCAAGTAATTTCTTTTAAATTTTAAACGATGTAAAATTTGAAAATAAAAATAGTATATAAATTTAAATATTTAAAAATTCAAAATTCAAAATTAAATTAACATATAGATATAAAAAAAAGTAATAAAAATAAATATAAATTAAAGAAAGAAATAATTATAACAAAAATATAAAAAAATATAGAGAAAAAGGAAATATAAAAAGGGGAAGAAAATAAATATAAATAAAAGAAATATAAAAAATATAGAGAAAAAAGAAATGTAAAAGAAAGAAAGAAAAATAAAATGAAATAAAAATTTCTCAAATGAGATTTGATCCCAAGACCAGAATAACAATTAAGAAATGATTTAAACATGCTCTTCACCAATTAACCAAATCCCCACTTTAATACATCTTAGAAATAACTTTAAATAAAATACAGAATAAACTACTTTTGTAGTTTCTCGATTTTGGCTCCATTTTTAGGAACGTTTCTCAAATTTTTGTAACAAGAAACAGGAATGGTTATCAAATAGGTCAGTTTCTTAAAAAATGAGAAACAAAAACAGGAAACAGGAAATGGGACACTACAAGAAAAAGGAGCTCCCCCAACGCCTGAACAAAAACGTAAAGACCCTAGGAACTCCCGATGCGTAAAGAAGTGCGTCGGGAGTTCCATGTAAAGAAGCACGTCAGGAGATAGGGGCATCTCCCGATGCCTCTTTTACTCGTCGGTAGCTCTAAGGAACTCCCGACAGATCTTCCGACGCCCGTCGGGCGGGGTCGGGAGATACCATCTGGTAAAAACTAGATCTTTCCCTTCCCCATTCCTCTTCTTCTTCATTATCCAATTTTAAACGTAGCCGCCACCGCCCCTTCCCCTTCCCCTTTCCCCTTGCACGACTGCCGCCTCCTTCCCTTTCCCCTTCCCCTTCCTTCTTCACGCCGCCGGCCACCTCCCTTCTCCTTCCTCTTCTTCCCCATTAACCCAAACTAAAAATTCTTTCTCTTTGCGTCTCTTCTCCATTTCCTTGTCGTCGCCGTTCCATTGTTTGTCGTCCGCCGCTCCGATGCTTTCAACAGGTTCGCTCATACCCTTTCATCTCCTTTCTCTTATTTTGCGAATTCAAGCCATTGTTTGATTTATCTTCATTTGGCATCTATCTCATTTGTTGTTCTTTAAATTAAATCTAATGATTCTAGCATATAGTTTTTTTTCCTTCCTTGTTGCACTAATTGATATTGACCCATTTCATTACGTTATAGTTTATGCAATTTGGTGGATTGTGGATGATGAAGAACAATTATCTCCCAATACCAGTTCAAGTGTTGAAGAATAATTTGATTTAGATGACGATGATGAGTAATCATGTATCTACTCGATTCTCTTTTTCTGTACGATTTAGTAATGCGATTGGTGTCGCCGTGAGATCTGCATTTCTAGTACGATGTCGTACTTTTTCTGAAGTTCCAAACGAGTTTATAGAATTGGCTAAGAGTCAATTGTTGGTAAGTTATAAGTTTATTCTTTTAGAGTCAATTGTAGACTAAGAGTCATGAGCATCATATATGTTAATTCTTCTTTTATTCTTTTGTAGCCTCATTTCGTGCTTGATCTATCCAGTCAACAACTTAACCATTTTATAGAACATCAAATACAAAACTCTTTCAAAGAATTTAGAGCAGATTTGCACAAACATTACAGAAAATGTGGAGATCCTCAGCAAGCACATGCCAACTTGTCTAGCTGGCTTAAAATTAGACCAAAAGATTGGTATTTTTTGTATGACCACTTCGAGAGTGAAGCGTTTCAGGTTAGAATAATTTAGGGCGTGTATCATTTACTGCATTTACTATTATAGAATATTTGCCTTTTTTTTTTTTGTTGAAATGTAGGAAATGTCGGAGACGAACAGGAAGAATAAAAGAGAAATTACCGTTCGATCACGTAGGCGGATTGAAGTCAATCCTAAAAATTCAAGCAGAGTTGCAAGCAAAGAAAGGTCGAGAAATAAGACGCGTTAACCTATTTAGGGAAACACACTCTAAAGGTAGCAAGTTCGTGAACGAGGTAACTGAAAATGCACATGTAACATTTTTTGTTTTACTTTCGTGTAGTTTTTCATTTCTGACTTTAGTCGCTCGTACTTATACATATAAATAATATGTCCAGAAACAAATGTTAGAATCACAATCCAACCCCACTCCAGAAGGTTCTCAACCACTAACAGGGAATGAAATCTGTGAGATGGTTTGGGTAGACGACCCGGATATTTAAAAGGCCTAGGTTGGGGCCCTAAACCTAAGTCAAAAAGGGGTAGCAGCTCATCGAGTTCGTCATCTACTCAAGGAACGGAGAGAGAGGTGGGGGAATTAAGAGCCAATTTCGAACAGTCTCAGTCGAGGATTAAAAAACTTGAAGACGTTCAGAAACAAATGAAAGAGGATCATGCAAGACAAATGGAAGAAATGAAAAAAAAATGATTGAAGACATGATACGATCACAGAGAAAAGACCCATCGAATTAGGTATGATTACTTCATTATTTAGTTGTCTAATATGTTGCTATCCTGCAATTATGGTAGCAAAATAGTTATGTCTTAGTAGCTTTATAATACAGAATTGTTGGCTATCATGCAATTATGGTAGCCAAACAATTGGATTTTGATGTATTTTTCGTCGTTATATCATTTTTGTGTGTTTATGATCGTTTTGGAGTTGAATTTGTAGGTTTTTATGTGTTTTTTTTTATGTTTATGAGATGTTTTATGTTTGTCGTGGGGATGGGTAGAGTTTGATTATACTCGTTTTGCTCGTTTTATCATTGAACTTGGAGTTTTTGTGTGTTTATGAATGTTTATGAAGTTCGAATGCATTGTGGGGGGTAGGTCGAGTTTGTTTTAGATTGTTTTTGGGAGAAAGTTTGAATTTTATGTCTTTTCGTTCTTGTTTATGATGTTTTTGTATGTTTATGAATGTTTATGAAGTTCGAATGTGTTGTGGGGGGTGGGGTCGAGTTTTGTTTAGATTGTTTTAGGGGAGAAATATTGAGTTTATGCGTGTTCGTTCTTCTTTATGAAGTTTGAATATGTTGTAAGGGTGGGTAGAGTTCGATTATAATCGTTTTGGAGTTGAACTTGTAGGTTTTCGTGTGTTTTTTTTATGTTTATGAGCGTCAGGAATGTTGTGGGGGTGGATAAAGTTTAATTATACACGTTTTGCTCGTTTTGTCGTTGAACTTGGAGTTTTTGTGTATTTATGAATGTTTATGAATGTTTATGAAGTTTGAATGTGTTGTGGGGGGTGGGTCGAGTTTGGTTTAGATTGTTTTGGGGAGAAAGTTTGAGTTTTATGTTCATTCTTCTTTATGAAGTTTGAATATATTATGGGGGTGGGTAGAGTTCAGTTATAATCGTTTTGGGGTTGAACTTGTAAGGTTTCATGTGTTTTTTTTTAATGTTTATGAGCGTCGAGAATTTCGTGGGGGGTGGGTAGAATTTGATTATACTCGTTTTGTTCATTTGTCATTGAACTTGGAGATTTTGTGTGTTTATGAATGTTTATGAATGTTTATGAAGTTCAAATTGTTGTGAGGGGTGGGTCGAGTTTGGTTTAGATTGTTTTGAAGAGAAAGTTTGAGTTTTATGTGTGTTCGTTCTTGTTTATGAAGTTTGAATATGTTGTCGGGGTGGGTAGAGTTCGATTATACTCGTTTTGCTCTTTTTGTCGTTGAACTTGGAATTTTTGTGTGTTTATGAATGTTTATGAAATTTGAATGTGTTATGGGGGGGTGGGTCGAGTTTGGTTTAGATAGTTTTGGAGAGAAAGTTTGAGTTTTATGTTCTTGTTTATGAGTTTGGTTTAGATTGGTTATTTATGAAGTTTGGTTGGACAATTATGACATTTGTGAATGTTTTTGTTTATGAAGTTTGAACGTGTTATGGATGTTTAAAGATTATGGTATTTGAATGTTTTTGTTTTATTGTAGGATGTTGTTCGGAGATGAGGTTGGACGATTGTTCAAAATGTTGGGTTCCAGACGTTGTTTTCTTTTCTGTATTTATTGAGTTGTTTTCATTTTATTTCTTCCATCTATTTCTGAAAACAAATTTCTTTTATTTAGTAGTGACTTTATTTTATTGTAAGATCTTGTAACTTTTCATTTATTTGTTATAGTATGGACTTCGTTTTCTTTGTTTTATTTATTATGTGAATCTATTTGAGTTGGTTAATGATGCTTTACAGGTTATTCAGATCAAATTTTAAAAAATTACAAATTACAAATTAAAAAAAATTTAAAAGCCAATATTCAACCAATGAAGGAACTCTCCCATATAAAATAGCGTGTCGAGAGTTCCCATAACTCCCGACGAATAAAACAAATCGTCAAGAGTTCTAGAACTCCCGACGCATAAAACAGGGCAATTTGGGGTGTCGGGAGATGTGCGATTTCTTGTAGTGAGAACGTTATCAATCGGGCCCTGAATTTCCAAACTTCAACAATATTCCTCTGAATTTTACTTTTATTAGTACTCTTAGTTTCTTCATCGGATTTGTCATTAATTTCTTAGTGGAAAGTTGTAGTATTTATTCATAAGGATAATTGTTTTAAATGGTAAAACTACTAAAAATATTTTCAAGTATAGCAAAATGTCACTGTCTACTAAAGATAGACCACAATAGATTTCTATCACTCAATGGTAGAAATCTAATGTGGTCTATCATTCATAGACAATGATATTTTACTATATTTGTAAATAAATTAGCTCATTTTACTTTATTTGAAAACAACCCTATTCATAATTAAGAGAATATTTTTCTTTATTTGTTATGATAAAAAATATCTTTGTAAGTTTTTAAAATGGCCTAGTTGCACCCAATCTCCATGCTCGTTTTTTTAGTACACACTAAAAAAATTTTAAAAATCAATGTAAGAAAATATCTTTTTGCCATGTATCCTATTTGTATTGAGGGCTACACAAAAGATAGTTGCAGTCTATACTACACTTACGTTTTTTTTAGGATAAAAAAGTGAACTTACTTTTTGAACATTTTATTCGCTTTTCCTCTCTTCCTCTTATTTCCTTCATCTTCTTCCTCATAGCAATAGCCGCTCGTGATTTTTTTTTCCTTCTTTTTTTCTTCTCTTCATCCTTTTCTTCTCCTCTCTTTACCTTTCTTCTCTTTCTCCTCTGTTAATGTTAAAAATGGGTCAATCATAAATTTGTAATTTTAAAAAAATAGTCTAATATTGTACCCTTACAAAACAAAAGAAATTGAGCATCGTTATGATGTCAAGCCACACACACTTTGTTGATGCTCAAGTCAGTCTCATATTTGTGAGTAATTTAAAAATAGTGGAGATAGTAGCCATACCTTCGACTAATAACTTTAATCATTTATATTGGCTAGTAATGCTTAACTAACACTCAGGTTCATAACTACCCCTCTTAAATTTTTGGATCATTGAGTCATTGCTCATTGGGTTGCTACACTATCACAAGTACTCAAGTTTTTAATTGATGCTTGAGTGCATTGCCTACTCAACTCGTCAACAATTTCTTCATAAGATCGTCTGTTGAGAATCTGGACGGATCCAAATTTTATCACTCTGAAGTCTTTCATAAGACCTTTGAGGCTCTTCATGAGTTGCAAAGATCACTCGTGTCCTTCATGTAACTCTTACATCCTCCATAGGTCTTGCAAAGGTGTTCTATGAGTCTTCCAAGGTTCTCCAATGGACTTTTAGGTCCTCCATGAATCCTCGAAGTTAACTCAAAGTTCTCTCTTGGGTCTTTTGAGCTACCATTGGACTCCTCAATGGGTTCTCTAAGCTCACTTTAGAGTCCTATTTAGGCTCCCCATAGGACCCTTATACTCCCTCTAGGCTCTCTCAAAGGTCTCCTAAGCTATCTTTAGGCTCCTATGTGGGTCTTCTAAGCTCCCTCTAGGCTTCCTTAATAGGTCCCTGAGCTACCTTTGTCCATATGAGTCATATCTCTCTAGACTTTCAGTCTCGCCTATCTCGATAAATCTATCCATAACACCCTTCTTTCTCCATATTCAAAAGAAAAAAAAAAGTTCCATATCTATAATGAACCTAGATTTGGAGTGCTTCGTCTCCTTTGTTTTGTAATATGGGAGACAAGAGAGAGAGAAGAAGGATGAAGAGAAAAAAAAATAAAAAAATGAAAAAATAATAATAAAGTCGTAGGCGGTCGTTGATCATTATTGAAGAGGAAGGAGAACTAATGGTGCTACTAAACTTAAATCTCAGTGACTAAAATGTTGCATTTTGACTTAAAAAACAAATGCAACCTAATTCTATCCTCAACGACTAAAAATGCATTTTCTCCTAAAATAATTATAAAAAATCCAAAAGAAATAATAAATTTTGACCACCATGTTGCTTCAAGTACCTAAAAAGCCTAAAAAATGAAATAGAATATGTCTTTGTTATTTGTAATATTTTATCATCTTATCCTTGTTCTCTTTTAGGTGAAAGGATTATTCCAACCACAGAACTCATTTTTGCTATCATCTTGGGCTTGCAAATTCTTCTGTCATCAATATATTTGTTCTCACTCTTCTTTTGCTATTTTGACCAATTTAAGTTATTTGGAAAAAAAAAAAAAAAACAACCATCGATAAAAGTCTAGATGTCGATAATTACTAGGAATCTTGGTATTGTGTGTATTCATTGCTAACTATCATATTTGAGCATTTCAAATTAAGTCTTTTTGTTGACCTTCCTTCGTTTATTTATTTTTTATCATCATTTTATATTTCAATCTTCATTCTCTCAAGCAAAGATTATTATATTAATATCGATGTCGAAATTCTAATTTCACAGATATATCGATAAAATAACAATATTGAGGGATATTTATATAAGTCACAAAATTAATAAAATTTATTTAGATTAATAATTAAATTGTTTTTACTCCCAAATTAAAGTATATAAATATTATTATTAGTATTTCTATTCATATTGAATTAAGTAGATGACATTTTTTTTAAAAAAAATTTAAAGTATTTATAAAAGATATTAAAAATATCAATATGGATATTTAATATTGATATCGTACGTTTCGATTTACGAATATATGAACGTGTCGACAGATACCTTCAATCTTGCTCTCAAGTGATCTATGAGTTATCGAGTTAACTTATCATCTATTATTATATATATATATATATATATATATATCCTATTTTTAAAAATATAAATATTAGACAAATGTATTAAAGATATAAAAGTATAAAAATGTCAATGTATCTCGATTTGAATGATAGTATTTATTCAATTAGAATGTACTAAAAGATATTATGTTTCCTACTATTTATTCATGTGAGTGCCGAATATAACAAAATACAACTTGATTCAATAATAATGATCTGGTTGTTAATTAATTATACTTGTCAATTGTGTTCACAAAAAATCATTATACATATATTATTTGATTTTTAGCTTTATAAACAATTTCATTTTTGGCTTTATATATGAAATATAATTCAAAGATAATTTCTCGTGAAATGATCCTCTTGTTAATTAATCATAGAAATCAATTTAATATTTCGTTTTATATACAAATTCATTATTTGGCTTCAAATATAAATATAACTCAAGATTTCATGTGTCTAGTAATAATGTAGGCTTCGATTGATTTTTTGTTTTTATTTTTATTTTTTAAAATTTAAGTTTATAAACCTTGATTTCCTTGTTTTGTTTCTACTTTTTAGAAATGTTTTTCAAAATCAAGCCAAGTTCTTAAAATGAAAGTATAGAAATTATGAAAAGAGATAGACAAAGGAGGAAAACTCTTTTCTAATACTTGATATTTAACAACAGCTTCAGAATACAAATGAGAGACCTCGGCGAATTATTATATATACAGTTTACCAAAATAAATAATAAGGATCGTTGGAGCCCATGATCTGTAGGTCCACCAGTTCCCCTACTAGCTCGGATTAGCCTTAGAGTAGTGTGATAAGTTGATTTGAAACTTTCAAATTAGAATTAAGAGAATTAGTAATTATATGTGATATAATTACATATCTAATTTTGGAACTAAACAAAAATTAGAGAATTAATTAATATTTAAATATGATTTAAATATTAAATTCATGAATAAAGATTCATGGTAATAGAATTGGCGACGAACTAATTTAATATTTGATATTAAATTAATAAAATTATTTAATTAATTTATTAATTTTATTAGAAAATTAATTATTGAATTGATTTTGTAAAAATCAATAAAATTTCAATTTTTTTTAATTGAAATAAATTTTGATTTTGGAAATCAAAATTTAAATAAAAGAAAATGAAAAAAAAAAAAAAAAAAAAAAAAAGAGAAAGTGGAAAAACCCAAAAAGTCCTAAATTTTTGGGTTTTTCCCACTTTCTTTGAAGTGGGTTAGTCACATTTCATAAACTCTTCCAACCAAATTTCTCAAGCATGAGCTGTAATTCATGCAGAAAATCATTTGCATGAAAGTCATGCTATAAATAAACCAAAATGAAGTGGAAATCGAGCATGCATCAAAGGTGTTTCAGCTAAAAATTTCAAGAGTTGAAAACTGAGTTTTGAGCGGAAAAACCAAAACCTCCTCTCCTTCGTTTTCTAATTCAAGCTTATTTTGAATCTCACAACTCAATCTAAGGTACCAAGAGGATAGTAGGGAAGACCTTGTGGTAGTTCACATCCAAAGGAAGGAAGGATTACAGCTGTAATTCATGATTCAAGGGTATCTTCAAAGGTTAGTGTTGAAACCCTCTTTTTATTTTATGAGCATGCTATTTTGGAGCCAAAATTAATGAATTAGAATGCTTATAATCCTGTTTTGCTTCCGCTGCTTACTTCCTTGATCCAACACGTTGGGGCTTTAAGAAACTGACTAAGCTGGTTGACGATGAAGGCAATGTCAGATCTAGTATTTGTAAGATATTGTAGCGCACCAACGGTACTCCAATATAAGAAAGGATCTGAAAGTTTAACTCCATTATTTATAAATAGTTGCTTACAAGTTACAGCATGAGGTGGACATGGCTTTAGATTTTAGAAATTTAACTTTTCCATAAGGTCAGAAATATACTGTCTTTGACTACAGTGAAGCCCAACATCAAAATAGGTAACTTGAATTCCCATAAAGAATTTGAGACGACCAAGATCTTTTAAGGCGAATTTGGAATTTAAAAATTGAAGCAGATCTAAGATAATAGGCATGTTATTCCCAGTGAGTACTAAATTGTCAACATATACAAGAAGCAGAACAATTGATGGACCTCTAGCAAAGATAAAACATAAAGGTATCTGATCTACTCAATGAGAACCCATAAGAGATAAGAGAAGTCTTAAACTCATTATTCCACGCTCTGGGAGCTTGTTTGATCCCATAGATAGCTTTGTACAGACAACAGATGTGAGTTGGATAGGCAAAGTCTTCATAATCAGGGGGTTGAGTATTGTAGACAACTTCCTTCAGGGTTTCATTAAGGAAAGCATTGTTGAAGTCAAGGTGTTGGAGTGACCAACCATTAAAGATGGTGAAAACAATGTGTATGGTAGACATTTTGACAGTCGTACTATAGGTTTCAAAGAAGTCCACTCTGGCATGTTGATTAAACTCCTTTGCAATAAGACGAGTCTTATGGTGTTAGACAGTACCATCTGAATTTCACTTCAACCAAAAAGCCCATTGACAGTCCACAACATTTTGGTAAGAGGAGGAAGGGATAAGAGTCCAATTGTTTGTCCGTTTGAGAGCTTCAATTTTGCTGTCCATGGTAGAATTCCAAGCAGGCGTTTTAAGGGCCTCTTGAAGTTTGATGGGCTCTATAAGAGAGAAATCAGCAATAGGAGCCTCGATAACCCACGCTTTTGGAAGAAAATGCCTGTTTTGCCCCGGGTGATCATATGATGGTCATTGGTGATAGGTGGACGAGGTTTCAGCAAGGTTTCATTAGGGAAGAGAGTTTCGAGTAGATAAGACAATAGAGTCTGAGGGTTTGGAAAAGGCAAATTAGCAAGAGAATGAGAGATATCAGTTGGTGTATGGGCTCAGATAGGAAAATGATGGGTTCAGATAGGTCATTTAGTGGGTCTTTGGGCCATAGTGTTGGGCTAAGATTTGTTGGGAGGTGAAGAAAGTGGAGATCAAGGTTGGTGTTTTGAGCTAATGATGGGAAAGTAGAAACTTAACCTTGTGCTATAAAGGAACGTAAATAAGAATTATGGGCTAGTGGTTGGGATGTTTGTTGGGTTAATTGTTGGGTTCGAAGTTGGAACGAAAGGGATGAGGTGGTGTGGACAGCATGGAGGGCCCAAACCAAGATAGAATGGATGGTTGATTTGTGGATGAATGCGGGAAATTTGTGGAAGAGTTGCCAAAACCATGCTTAAACGGGAAGTCTACCTCATTGAAGCACACGTGTCTAGATATGAAGATACAACCTATAAACGATAGGCACATGTTGCCTTTGTGGCATGGCGATGGGCCAAGACAAATACTAAGTTTAGGATAACAAGCACAACTAAATATACATAAAAGAAAAAGATTAAGTTGTCGGCGAAAGGTTAAGTTGTAGGCCAATTAAAATTTTCATAGGTAATTTATAATGAAGAATCGAAGAGGGGATCCCACTAATTAGTAATACTGCATTCTAAAAGGCAAACTACCAAAGTTTTAGAGGCATTAATGCCTAAGCAAGCAAAGTGAGACCTATTTTGACTACATGACGGTGTTTTCATTCTTTAGAGGTTAAAAACCCATCACCTATGTTACGACTTTAGGAGCATGGAGTTGTGGAGCCAACCAAGCAGTAATTGATCCACTGCAGCCCATGCATCATATTCTGGGTTAATGACTTGCTGTATTTCAACTGGTGTTCCCGAGCTTGATCCTTCAAGGGTTGCTGCATCAATGCTCTTAGTAACGAGCTTGCTTGGACAGGACTTTTCTCTGGTCAGATATCCTTCAAGGCGATAGCACCGAAGGATTGGCCATGATATGTTCTACAAGAGGAGGAAGTTTGTTTTGTCCAGCTTCATAGAAGTGATTTGGTTAAGTTATTGATTTGATGGTAGTCAGATGGGATTTCTGGAACTTGGAGCCAGGATCGGATTGACATTTGCTATGAATGGCTCTGATACCAAATGAAAGTATAGAAATTATGAAAAGAGATGGACAAATGAGGAAAACTCTTTTATGATATTTGTTATTCAGTAGCAAATTTAGAATATAATACGAGAGACCTCAACGGGTTATTATAAATACAATTACCAAAATGAATAATAAGGAAAGAAATCTATACAAGAGGAAAGAATCTAGCACTAGGTGGTATCCGCCATGGATGATTAATAACCGAAAGATGTCAGATAGGAATATTCTTTTTCTGGAATATTCTTAAAATTGAAGCATCCGAATGGCTATCTCGCACCAGCAAAGATTGCTAAAACATAAGCCACATCACCATGGGACATAATCCACATCATCTTTTGATTGGTCTTCAATACTTAAAACTAAAAAGAAAAAATAGTTTTCAATAATTTATTTTTGTTTTCAAAATTTGCTAAAAATAATCTAAATGCTTGTTTAAAAAATATGAAAACTATGAATAAAAAATTGTGAGAGAGCACAATTTTCATAAATCAAATGGTGTGAGAGATTTGAACCTATGTTTTTAGTCAAAATTATACACTTTATGCCATATGTTGAATTTAGCTTTGGCATGGTTATATTAGTATATTAGTATTATTATTATTAATTATCAGTCATATTTATGTATGTCACTACTTAATGTATTATATATTTTAGGATAATTGTTTTAAATGTTAAAACTACTATAAATATTTTCAAATATAGTAAAATATTATTGTCTATTACTGATAGATAATAATAGACACTGGTAGATGTCCATTAGTGTCTGATAAACAATAACATTTTACTATATTTATAAATAAATTGACTCATTTTCCTATATTTAAAAACAACATTATATTTTAGTTCGTATGTCTATATTATTTTAATAATAACGATGTGACTGAATATTTAATAACAATAATAGATAAGTTATTACTAAGAAAAATAATGTTTAAGAATCTACTATTAATAATCCTTGAGCTAATTTGACTGACCTTGTGACTTGCATTTCTCTTAATTTTTACTTTGGAAATTAGGTAACTTATTTTCAATATGTTTGAGACAAAACTATAATATTTAAAATCGTAAATACGAAGGTTTAAAATTAAAGTAACCTTGATCTCCAAAAATTTTTTGAAGTACTCTTTGATAATAAAAATAATCAATTTGCTATACTCCATAAAATATATTAATATTATGTGAACAAAATCGTGTAGTCACCTATAATCCAAGATTAGACGTTCAATTTGTTTTTGTATATTTTCGTAAATCATTATATATATAATCAAGATGTTATATCAAATATAAAAGTACATAGAAGAAGAAAAATAAAAATGATTTAAATGATGTTAAAGTGAATAACGATAATTAACATGTAATCTTTTTTTAAGGATAGAGGTTGAAATTATGTATCGCAAATTGTTGTTAAAAACCAAAAGAATTTGTATTATAATTTATAGAGAATAATGTAAGAAATATTATTATTATATTTGTATGGTCTTCAAGTTGATGGGATTCGGGAGTGAAACCTAAACTTTAATTTTGGTCAAACCTTGAGCAAACGCCTTTAATTATTCTACTTTGTGTCACTAATTAAAGTTAGAAACATAATCATTTTAATTCTCTCTATTACTTTTTTTTTTGCCACATAATAATTTATTTACCCTGTGCCAAATTGTCAATATATTCTCTTCAAACATTAAGAATGATTTTATGTCAAAATTGTAATTTTAAAAAAACATTAAGAATGATTAAGTTCAATAATGAGAAATGATTTAGCCGCAATCATCTTCTTATCCACTCAACTTTTTTTCTCCCATAAATAACTTATAACCACTCCACAAATAAATTTGAATTACCATTAATTATTTAGATCCCAGTTGATTTGTGGTTTATTTTTGTTTTTATGCTTTCAAAAATAAAGAATAGAAAGAAAATAATTAAAACGTGTTTGGTATATTTACTTTCAAAAATAATTTCAAAAAACAACTCTTAAAATAGCTCTTTTAAAACAATAGACTATTGTTTTTCCCTATAAAATGTGTTTTTAAAAAATTATGAACATATAATACACTTTTTGAAAAACACAAATTATAAATGGAATATTATAACTTTTTTCTTCAAAGTCGAGAAGTTTGTTTCTATCTACAAATTCTATCTATTATCAATTTTTAATGTGAGTTTTTTTATTGTAAAATATCTAAAGAAAGATAAATATACCACTAATTTAATTGGTGCAACATCTTATCTACGTTAATTCTACAAATATGTAAGATCTTCCTTTTCGATAAAGGATTTATTTTATCACTTGTATTTCAATTAAAAAAATCATCACGTAATCTCTCTCCACTATTTCTTTTTAATCTCTTATTAACAATAAAAATTAATTATAATAACAAAATAATATATTAAATAGTTTTTTATTATTTATTTTATAATACACAAATTAATCTTTTCTTATATTTTCAAATTCCCAATCAAACACAAATTTTGAATTTTGAATTCAAATTTTAAAATTTTAAATTAAAACTAAATGTGTTTCCCGTTATTGTGAAAAAGAAGAATTTATTTTTATCTTCTATTGAATTCTTTGTTTTTCTAAAATAAATTTACAGATGAGGAATCAAATTAAACCTTATTTATTTGAGTTTAACAATAGATGATATTGAAAATTCAAACCTCTAACATGGCTATTTAAGTTGGCTTTGTAGTTATTGAGTTAACTCTTTTCTTTCCTCCCCAGTGGATGGTGTAGCAAAGATTTTATTTAGGGAACTATTATTCTACAAATAAAAAGTTCATTCATATCCTTAACTTTTAGCTCACAGATATCTAATATATCCATATACCTAATGAATAATATTTTATGATGTAGCTAAAAGATAAAAATTGGTTAATTTTGTTTTTTATTTTTGGTTTGGAGATCTTTTGTATCTCAAATTGCAAAGTACAGCTATTTAATTAACTTTCATTTAAAAAAAATGGACTAGTTGTACAAATAACAATCAAGCCCAAAATAATAAAAGATATAGCACAAGAATAAACATATTAAAGATATGACCCAAAATTAGTGTCAGATATCACTAATAGCAATATCGGTAATAGGCATATTGGTAAATGGCTAAAAAGCCTACACGCAGCACACCATTTTGCACTTCTTCTTTTAGTTTTCTTAAATTGAAAGTTGTCACTAATAGCAACTATCAGTGATAGCCACTGATAACTACTATAAATTGCTATCATTGATAGCTACTATTAATGATAGCTTTTAATTTGAGAAATGTTGATACAACCTTAAAATAGTAACACTTGAAATATTAGCTTTCAATTTGCTATAGTTATCATTGGTTATCATTGATACACTTTCATCGATTGAAATATTAACACTTAAGGCTATCAATAGCTATTAGTGATAGATTTCTATAAATAGTTATCAACTTTGAAAAGAAACTATCAACTTTCAAAGAGATGAATATTAAAAGTTATAAGTAATAGAAGGCTATCAATGAGAAGTCTATAAGTGACTATCATTGATGTCTACTTAAGTCACCAACATCATTAATATCATTTATTGAAATATACCTAAGTCATATCACTGATATACATATATTACTGATAGTTGCTATTAGTGAATATCACTAATAGCCTTTATCAGTGGTTATCATGTATTGCTTTTAGCAGTAATTATCAATGATAAACTTTCGTCAAATGGAATCAGCTTTTTATATCATTGATATTATCAATAAATGGATATCACCTAAGTTCTATCGCCAATATCACTAATATCACTTATATCATGATTATAGGCAATAGCTTCTATCACTTATAACATGTTATCACAGATAACTTCTATCACTTATAACATGTTATCACAGATAACTTCTATCATTTCTTTTTACCATCAAATAACATGTTGTTGTTGATGACTTCTATCATTGATAATATGTTATTAGTGATAATTTCTAAGCATCTCACTTATACTTTAGTTCAAAATTAAATTTATAATTAATTAAATTCGCTAAGTTGGGTATCGATGCTAGACTTCTATAAGTAGCTATTAATTGTGAAAGAAAATCATCAAAGACTAAGCCATCAATGATAGAAAATATTAATAGCTATCACTGATAGATTTTCTCATTGACTGTCAATTTTGAAAAATGAACACTCAAAGCTATAAATGGCTATTATTGAGAAACTTTTATCATGATTATCAATAATAGACTTTTATCATCTATTAAACTTCTATAACTGGTATCTACCTAAGTTTGATATCACTAATACATGAATATGATTGATATCTATGTAAGTTATATCATGAATATCACTAATAATTGACATTACTAATACACATATATTACGATACACAAATACACAAATATATTTGTACCCTTCATTTTGGGTTATCTATGCCATTTTTCAAAGTTTATTACTGATAGATTTCATACTCTTAAAGTCCTATAAAAATAAAAAACAAAACTATTGGCCTATTTGATAACATTCTAATTTCTCATCTTTTAAGAAATAAACTTGTTTAATAATTATTACCATTTTTTATTTCAAACTTTTAATAAATGTTTTTAAAAATTGTGTAAATTTAAGGACTAAAAATGTAATTTCTTTTTCAAGTTTGGGGTTTAAAACTCAGTCTTGTAATTCTTTTTTTAAATAAGAAAATTTAAAATATATATATAGGAGAAAGGAAAGAAAAGAAAAAAGAAGAGAGAAGAAGAGAGAAGAAGATTGGAAAATTGGAAATTAGAAAAGAATTCAAAAGTTGGTTAATCAATGGTACAAATTTTTTTTATCTAGAAAGAAAGTTGTTAGAAATAAATAATAGAGAAATTGTAATGAGCATAAGAGTATTTATAAATATAGTAATGGTTTCTAAAATTGTAAATATAGCAAAAAAAAAATTAATAAGATTCTCAATTTTTTATTTTTTACGATTTTACCCTCATTTATGTATTAGTAAGTATATTAATTACTTTATATTTGATATATCAATCAACTAATATATGAAAGAATATATAAATTGATATATGTACAACAAAATAAAATTTAAATTGATACAATATTTAGTTTATAATGTATTATAATATAATTATTTAAAAAGTTATATATAATTTAAATTGCAACTAACTTTTTTAATCTAAATTATTTAAAAAAGTTTAAGAAAAATAATTGTTATAGAAAATCGAATTAATCAAACAAAATTTCGTAAGAGAATAAATATGAAAAAAATAATAATAATATGGAAGGATAAATTTGAAATTGGTTTTAAAATATTTTTGGTCTCTGAATTTTCTTGAAAGTAACAATTTAATCCCTAAATTTTAGCTTGTAACGATTTAGTCCCTAGAGTTTCAACCTTGTAACAATTTAGTCCTTGAACTTTAGTATGTAAAAAGTCATTACTTTCAACGTTGTAACAATTTAGTACCTAACGTAAAAAAATTTATCAAAATTAGATGTCAGTTTTTAATATTTTATAATGTAAACTTTGTATGTACTTTGTATTTTGTAAAAATATTAAGTCTCTAACTAGTTTAATGATTTATTTATGCATGAAATTTCATTAAACTTTAACATTAATTTCTATAATAGGGATTAGATCGTTACAAATTTTAAAGTTCAAGGATAGTAAAGTTCACGGACCAAATTGTTACAAAATTGAAAGTATAGTATAGAGACTAAATCATAAACCAAGTTCAGGTACTAAATTGTTACTTATATGAAGGTTTAGGAACTAAAGGTGGTTTTTAACCATTTGAAATTTGTGTCGATAGAGAAATTGGTAAATTTGTAGGAAACTTTTATCTATCAACTTTTTCACATTAAAATAAATTAAAAATTGACTTGGGATAAATTAATAAAATATGGGCAAATTTCAATTTGTATCCTTAAACTTTGGGGATTATATCAATTTAAACCCTAAACTAAAAATTGTATCAATCTAAACCTTAAACTTTTGAGGTTGTATCAATTTTAAACTTGAACTTTGGGGTTTATATCAATTTAAATCTTGAATTTTCATAAGTGTATCCAAATAAAACACAATGGAGGTTTAAGTTGATACAATTATTAAAGTTCAGAGTTTAAATTGATACACTTAGGGTTTAGGATTTAGGTCTAGAGTGATACAATTATTAGTTTAGGGTTTAAATTGATACAAAACTCAAAATTTATGAATATAAATTGATATTTGCTATAAAATATTTATTGTACTAAATAGTCTAAGGAGTTTTTTGGGGCACCAACTATGAATGAATTATTATAATCCACTCCATGCTTAGGGCACCAAATATAATTGTTGTGTGTACAATTATTTTTAAATAACAATTAAGTACAGTAAATACTATTTTAAATCTTTTTTTGATACATTATTTACTAAATTCTCACTATCCTTTCTTTTATTTTTTACTATAATATTTATTATTTTATACCTAAACAAAAATAATTTACACAATCACAAATTATTATAATCTAAATTAAAATATTATAACCTAAGATTAAGATTATCTCATAGTTGCTTGCTTTTTACGTTGGCAAATACAATCTCTAACTCATATATAAAATTCAAAAGTCAAATCTAAAATTGTATTTAGTTTTTCTCGCATTCTAATATATTATTAAAATATAAAATCAAAATAAATAGGAAACCATTTTCGATATAATATAAAATAGTAGAATATAAATAATAAACATAAATATACTTTTTTCTTCTTTTTCTTTTTTTGAGATTAAGATTGGGGTTTTAAAAGCAGAGGATGTAGTACACGTTTCACAGAAAACCCGTGAAATGTTTTGAGAGCGCAATTAATGTTTCCGTCTCCGACAAAACAGAATCTCCACCGTACAGATTTGGTAGCTTAACTGTCATCAACTACTGCACGCCGTCTTCTAACGCCGTCTATCACTACTGTCGGAATTCAAACCTTACTATTAATTACACTTAATAATTTTCCCGCCACCCGGAACAAAAAAATTATTATTTAAATAAAGAAATAAAATGTATATGTCAGAGAACAGAAGAGAATTAAATTTGGTATTTTTGGAAATTATTGGGCCGACTCTTACGTCACGTCTCAAAAACGATTGAACCCTTCCTCGGCACTTTGGTCAAACTACCCCGATGACTTACTATTTATATTATGGTTTAAATCTAAAGAAAATTAAAATAATAGGATAATTTTAAAAACTATTTATAAAAATATTGTACATTTCAAACTATTTATAAAAATATTGTTTTTTTTTTTTTTTTTATAAATAAGTCGAGGGTTCAAAATTCGACCTAGGTAGAATTTTGAATCCTCGACCTTTACCTTTTCTTTTCTTTTTTCTTTTTAATAATTTAGACATTCTTTGTGTTTTTTTTTTTCTTTTTTACCTTTTCAACATTCGACCTTTGTGTTTCTTTTTTTTAAAAAAAAAAAAATTCCATTTTATAAAAACAATTTCTAAAAATATTTTTTTATTTTTTTATTTTATTAAAAAGAAAAAAAAAATAAATTAAATAACTCATAAAAATAAAAAAAATAAATTAAGTATCTCATTTATATAAAAATAATTACAAAAATCAATGTGTCCCACAAGGCGAACGTCGTCGANTATTTTTTTATTTTATTTAAACTCTAAAAAAAATAAATTAAAAAAATAATATCTCAAAAAAATAAAAAAGTGTAAATTAAAATATCTCATTTATATAAAAATAATTACAAAAATTCTTGTGTCCCACAAGGCGAATTTCATCGATTTTGAGCTGGTTATCGTCATCGATTTCGAATTTGAGGTTGCTCTGGTTCTTCTTGATGTTGCTCTGGTACCTCTGCAGACGTTTTATAATATAAATATTTATTATGCTCTCCACGACCCCGACCATGTCCATGCACGTATGAAGACAAAGTACCATCATCATCATCGGACTAACATAATCAGTTTGACTCTTCGTCTGCATCACAGGGCGCAACTCTTCCACATTATGGGCAACCTCATCAAACTCATCCTCTTCCCGTACAGGTCCTCTACGTCTAGGAGCTGGTGGAGGAACAATAGGTATATCGTACATATAATGTATCTCCTCCATATAGCTTTGGTTGTCACTACATATAGCAAGAACCTAGTTCGGATCATTCACAACATCACGGAGTCTACTGTTGTTCGATCTTTGCGAATTATAAAACAATTAGATAATATTAAAAATAATTATATATTATTCATTCATTTACCATATGATCCACAGCTGCTCCCGGACGAGTGACGTAGTGCCTTGTGATATTATTATACCAATGAATGTAGTCTTGAGTGACATCTTCGTCCAACTATTCAATAGAAACCCCATTGCAATAAACCTTGCACGATAGTGTCATCGCACTACCAAATGTGCAACTTTTTCGAAACAATTTACAATCCTTAAGTCGATATCATGCAGTAGGGATTCAGTATTACAAGGCGATGGGACATTCTGCTGAAAATCGAATTGTCTCATCACCCTGTCAGAAAGATGCCACTCACCAATGTGAAAACATATGAGAAGACTCTTCGTCCGCCATATGTTTTGACCATTCGTACAAAAATTGGGAAAGTAGTGTGGGATGGGACGAGACGCTGAAAATGAGAGACGGTGGAGTTATAAGCTAAATGTCGAGTTTTCAAAACTCGACCTCACGGATTGCAAAAACAGTGTGGGATGGGACGAGACGCTGATGCGTTGCAGAGATTCAGATTCATTCTAAAGAAGGTCAACATTCAAATCACTCTGACGCGCGCTACAGAGATTCAGATTCTTAGTTATGTGATCTTGTAGCATTTGGTATACGATCGTGTAGTGAGGAAAGAGAGCTCTCAAGAAGCCATCGCAGCATGCCCTCATCGTGTACTTCCACTATGCGATCGTGTAGTAAAGCTTAGCGATCGTGTAGCATTTGGTATACGATCGTATAGTAAAAGGTATGCGATCGTATAGGTTTTGAGAAGTCCATCGTCTATTAGTAATAGGTAAGCGATCATGTAGAAGTTTGTGGGCGATCGTGTAGTGAGGAAAGAGAGCTATCGAGAGGCCATCGCAACGTGCCCTCATCGTGTACTTCCACTATGCGATCGTGTAGTAAAGCTTAGCGATCGTCTAGCATTTGGTATACGATCGTATAGTAAAAGGTAGGCGATCATATAGGTTTTGAGAAGGCGATCGTCTAATTGTAATAGCTAAGCGATCGTGTAGGAGTTTGTGGGCGATTGTGTAGTGAGAAAAGAGAGCTCTCGAGAGTGCGCGTTCGGAAGATGCTGTCGCGGAGAGGCCATCGCAGTGTACCACTCATCGTCTACTTCCACTAGGCGATCATGTAGTAAAGCTCAGCGATTGTGTAGCATTTGGTATACGACTAGAAGGTATACGATCATATAGGTTCTGCAAAGGTGATCGTGTAATAGTAATAGTTAAGCGATCGTGTAGGAGTTTGTGGCCGATCGAAAAGGATTTAGTAAGCGATCGTTTAGTCATACTGAGCGATCGTGGAGAGATTGTAAACGATCGTTTAGCTTCTAATAAAGAAGTTGTTCATCATTCACTTGTTTTTTCTGGAAGTTTGCACCTATTTTTATTTTAATAAAGAATGTATAGGGAAGGGTTGAAGGCAAGGGTAAACTATGCGTTGGTATTAAGGATGAATGCATGGGTTGAAAGGCATGATGTATTGATAAGGCTTGCAGCAACCTCAAGTGTGTGCGAGCAAAGGCGCTGGATGATCGTGTAGCAGATGAGCGGCACTATACGATTGGGTATGCGATCGTCTAGTAAGTGAATGACACTACACGATGAGGTAGGCGATCGTGTAGACAGGCGCTGGGCGATCGTGTTGTAATTGCGCGGAGGTAGACGATGCTCGCAGTAGCTAAGCGATAGGCTATGCACGAGATCGTTTGCTAAATGATTGAGCTAGATGATAGACATTAGGTACTAGACGGTGGACGTTGAGTGCTAGACGATAGACGTTGGGCACTAGACGATAGATGTTGGGTGCTAGACGATAGACGTTGAATGCTAGACGATAGACATTGGGCACTAGACGATGGACGTTGGGTGTTAGACGATAGACGTTGGGCACTAGACGATGGACGTTGGGTGCTAAACGATAGACATTGGGCGCTAGATGATAGACATTGAATGCTAGATGATAGACGTTGAATCCTAGATGATAGACACTGGAAGCTAAACGATAGGCGCTAATTTAGTTTTCGACAGGTCGAGGGTTGAACCCTCGTCCTCTTCTCAATTTCCTTTAGGTCGAGGGTCAAACCCTCGATCTCTTCTTTACTTTTCGACAGGTCGAGTGTTGAACCCTCGTCCTCTTCTCAGGTCGAGGGTCAAACTCTCGATCTCTTCTTTAATTTACAACAGGTCGAGGGTTCAACCCTCGACAAAATATTTTAAACTAAATCCCCACCTCGAAATCTCCAAAACAACCATAGATTTCTAAATAGTTTCAAAGTTACTATATTTCTTTAAATAGTTTTCCTAATCACAATATTAAAAAAAAAAAAAAAAAAAAAAAAAAAAAAAAAAAAAAAAAACTTCTTTAAATCTTATTTTAACCCCTAAACTCTAAATAATATTTTATTTTAGTCTAGCATTTGAGACAATGAGTTAGTTATTATAATCCTAAGTTATTATAGTTGGAGTAGGATAGTTTGTGTTTGGGGTGTAGATTATTTTAGTTTTGGTTATAATAATATGTGTTCGATGTGTAAACTATTTTAGTTTGAGAATGAAATAGTAAACACTATAACAAATAATAAAAAAAATGATGAATGTTTATAGTAAAAACTGTAGTAAATAGTAAATACTGCAGCAAATAGCAAATGAGAGTCTTGAAATAGTGTTGACTGTAGCTAATTTGAAGCTTTGAAATAGTTTATTCTATAGCAAGAGGTGATATATTATATGTTGATGATAACCGTTGTCCCAAACGCCCTAAATTTTAAAAAATTTTCGTTTTAGTCCTTTAACTTTAAATATTGTTTTATTTTGGTTTCTAAACTTTTAAGATTGTTCCTTTTAGTCCATAAATTTCTAAAACTTGCTTATTTTGATTCCTGCTATATTAAGATTTTGTTAACTTTTTAACAGAATGACAAAGTGATTTGTATTTTTGGATAACTAGATTACCAAATAAGTTAGCTACACTAAAAATTCTAGAGTTCAATTTTGAATAAGGTAGCAAAGCAGGAGAATTTAAAAGACATCTTTAATTCAAAATTTTGGTCATTTAGTATTTTGACTTGTTGATCATTGACATTTTACTTCACATTCATCTTGCTCAATATGTCTAGAGCATAGTCATCCAATAATACAAGCTCACTCACATTTCTGTTGAAGAGTTAGAATAATTTTAATAGTATAGACTAAAATAAATATTTTTAAAAAAATTTAGGGACTAAAACAAAGGTTTTGGAAGTTCAGTGGCCAAGATAAAATAAGAGTCAAAGTTCATGAACTAAAATAAGCACTTTTTAAAAGTTCAGGGACTAAAACAAACGTTTCACGTAATTTAGGGATCAAAATAAAATAAAATTCAAAGTTCAGAGACTAAAATAATATTTAAACCTTATATTATTTAATTAAGATTAAAATTTCATTTTGATCCAAACGTATTAAGTTTTGTTCAATTTTAACTTTCAGTTTTTTAAACGTTTAATATTAGTTTATGTGTTTGTAATAAAATTTAAATTTAATCTCCACTCCACTGGTAGTATATTATTGATTTTGTCGGGAAAAAAATTGTTATCTATACTAATTTTATTATAAATTTTAAAAATAAATCATATATTGTATTTAATATTATTATTATTATTATTATTATTAACCAGTTTTAGTGAAAGTTCATTTTGAGAGTTTAAATTTAAGATTTATCGAGCATATAAGAATTAAATTGGACGTTTAAAAGTATAGATACTAAAATCAAACGAACCTCAAAGTATAGAGATTTAAAATAATATTTTCACCTTAAATTATTTATCGATAAATAATAATAAGTCTCCATTTTTTTATTAAAATAATATTTTATTCTTTTTAGAGGTAGTTCAATTTAATTTATGTACTTTCGAATGTCTAATTTATTAGATTTAATAATTTGTTTGTAACTAAAATATCAAATCCTTTTAAATCTTCGGGTTGTTTTTAAATATAAAAAGAAAATATTTAAAAATATTTACATTTTATTGCAAAAAGTTTTAAAAGTATAATCACATTTGGAACTTTTTGCTATAAAGTATAAATATTTTTGAGATTTTTCTATTTATTAATGTATTAAGATACATAAAATAAAATATGTATATTTATTTTAAATCAGATTCAAATAAGAATTATATGTTAGTAGAGTTAAAATATTTGAATTTGATTAAAATATTTTAATATAAGATATTAAAATATAAATATATTAGTGTTGTGTAGGTCATATTGAGCCTTTACGAGATGAAAGAAGATTGATGTTGATTAGTGTTAGGGTTCATGTCTTAAATCTTGTGGGTTTTGTAATTTGTAAATTATTTGTAAACAAATTATGTATTTAATAAAATAAAGTGTTATTCTATTTGACACTTAGTCTGCATTAATTCAATTCAATAAACTAAGATCTAAGGTTATTTAATGTAACTTAAACATGTATGTAGTTGACATACAAGTTGATTATGTTTAAATAATAACCTGAACGGTTTGTAGTATATGGATAAGGTTGAATACTTTATCTTGGTGACACTATGGATATGATCTACTTTGTAATTGTTATAATAGTTGTAGATTGTTACAAATGATCTGATCTTGATCATTCATATGGAGACATGTGAGTGAGGTATCCTATATAAAGAGTTTGTAAAAGATCGGATCGCGAAATAATTAATCTTTCTTTATACCACCATTACTTGGAAAGGCTTACATTTCACGAGGATGTCCATAGTAACTAGACTTTAATCTTAAGTGAACTGTGAACTTCTGTCTATGAAGGCAATCATTTGATCTGTATGGGTGAGAGTGACCAGATTTGCCGACTCAATAAGCCTACCATTTTGGGGATTTGTCTAAGTGAGAGGCTGGGAATACAGCTACACAAGATAGAATTCACACTCATTTCTGTCTTGAAGGTAAGTAGATAAACTGCCCGGATTGATTTCGGGTCTTGATCAATGAGGTAGTCACCTCTCACTGGCCAGAGAGAAGTCTAATTTATAGTTGGACTATAACTAATTGTTCATTAGAGAGATTAGTAGTACTTAAAGAATTAGATGTAACTATAAGGGTAAAAACAGTAGTTTGACCCAGGTGTAGTTACAAGTGATTTGTGAAGGGTCAACTTACTTTTGATTGATTATATCCATGAACACAAACATATATCTACAGTGCGAAGAGTACAGTTGTTGGTCTTTAGTAGAGTGACTGGCAGTTAGTGAATATTGATTAATTTAATTAATTAATCTTTTATCATTGGAGCTTCTAATCTGTAGATCCATAAGACCTCTTTGTTATCTCACTAAGGATGAAATAAGAGATAATTGTTTTTGGAATAATTTGAATTTTTAAAATTATTCGAAAAAATTAAAGGTGTTAATTATATTAATGTGATCAATATAAAGTATAATGCATGTTGATATATTATAGTACATAGTTAATTATAAATATGATTTATAATTTAAACTATATAATATGTAAGAGATAAATGTATGAATAAGATTCAAATATTATTTATTCGATTCATATAAATTCTATAGGTTAAAATTAATGTGAATATGATTCATATTAAAACTATAAGTTATACAAGATGTTGTATTTTGAATATGATTCTAATCATATTAAAATGGTTGGTTAATTAAATGTTAATTAAAGTTATATATTAAAGTAGTTTAATATATAATTTAAATTAATTAAAATAACTCTCAAGGGAGTTATTCTGCGTGAGTGGAGAGGTTTTTTTCGTTTTTTTTTAATAACTCCCACTCTATCTCTCTTGTTAAAAAAGAAAAAAGGAGGTTTTTGGAGAGTACATCAATCATGAAAAGAAAAACTAATTTTCTCTTAGAAGAATTCTCTCAAGGTCTCTCACTCCCTCTCAAATATCTCTGCTTTTCTCTTCTCCCGAAAGCAAAAAGAAGATTACATTTCCCATCTCTTGTCTTGAGACTAGCAAAGGCTGCAAGTAATGGTGTTCTGTTCGTTGGAGAAGTTGTTGTGTACGGGCGTTGCTTTGTTCGAGCTTTGGAGAGAATTTTCGTTAAGAAGGATAATTCTACAAGGGTAAGTCTACTTCTTCCATTCCACTTTAGAACAACATGCTTATAGATTTTATTATGTTTAACCTTTGTAATTTTGTATGAATTTCAATTACACATTGCATTTTCATTGTTTCAATTTGAACTTCAATTGCACGACATTCACTCGCTTTCGTAAAGAAATTTCTTTTTCCTATTCGAAGAATACTGTAGAGAAAGAGTTCTCTGTAAAATTTACCAAAATTCATAAAGAAAAGTTATCTATCTGTCAATTTCTTTCAAAGTCTCTTATAATAAGGAAACTCCCACGAACCTTGGTTCTTAAAGTCATAATACGAAAGAACTTGTAGTAAGGAGATTCAACCTCATAAAGTTGGAGCGCAAGGAGATAGACCCACCAACACGTTCTTTTTCAATGTAAAGTGCTTGACCCTTTTAATTTATGTTTAATTCTAAATAATAATAAAAAAAACTAACTAACTAATCTAAGGCTCCCGTCACGTAGGGTTGGCAACAGGGCCAAGGTGGGGTGGGGGGAGGAGGGATTCCCTATCCCCGTCCCTATAGGGGGTATTTCCCCCGCCTCTATTCCTGCCAATTGAAGGAGGGATAAGGATGAGGATTCCCCATCGAGGAAACAGGTCCTTGCGGGGACCCATTTCCTTTTTTTTTTTTTTTTGATATATATAATTGTACAATATTTATAAAATATATTATATTTATTTGTGAAATCAATAAATCAATAAATCAATATATATATATATATATATATATTAAAATAAACAATAAATTGAGTTTGGGGTCAAGGACAAGGACAAGACGGGGATACCCTCCTCATCCTTGCCTTGTCCCTAACTGGGACTCGGTTTATAATCCTCGGTTTAACCCTTATCCTCGGTCAAATCAGGGATTTCTCGCCCTGATCGAATCGAGGACCTGAAGACTTGACCCCATAGGAATTTTTGCTAATCATATTATCACGAGATGAAGTGTTCATTCCTTGCACTATTTTCATTGATCATCAAGTGAAATACAGAGCAATTGAATTTCAAAGTACCTTTGATTTATTTAATTTTAATTTTGATAGTTTAATAAAATTTAAATCTAGTCCTATGACTGATTTATTGTTGATTTTTCCAAAAATGTTTTATCATCTATTAGTCTTTTTCCTATAAATTTTTTCATAGTGAAATGAGTTGATAAGATATAAAATGGGAAATTGTATTGTAGGCAAATACATTTTAAGAAACCAAAGCCATGACTTCAACTTTTTTATAATTGCAAGTGTGACAATCACATATCAATCACATACAAATCATATAAGAATCATGTAACAATCATATAAAAATCAGATAGCAATCAAATTTCTAGGTAGAAGTTTTTTGTCATGTTTGCAAAAAAAATAAAACCTAGGGACACATGCCTAATTTACAATTTATTTTTTTACTTAAAGTTGCAAATGCCCCATATAAAATTGATTTTTTAGTGGTGTGATCCACCAAGTCATTGGTTCAAACATGGAGTGAAGTTTACAACTTTTACTTCCATGCTCCTACTTCCTAACTCGTTAAACCAAACACACTCTTAATATGTTTTGTTGCATGAAAATTATTGTTACTATTTGACCAATTACTAAAATGACTAAAATTTGAAAGTATAATGACAAAAATTAGACATAAAAGATATAAAGACTAAAATTGAATAAGTCAGAAAGTAAAAGATATAATTTTTACAGTGGGACTAAAGTTATGAGATATATTGAAAGTAGTATAAAGGCTAAAATTAAATAAGTTTAAAAAATATAAGGTATAATTTTAACGGTGGCTTTAAAAATTAGAACTATTTTGAGTTTGGGTTTTATAATGTGTTTCTCACATGTATGCTTCTTTCCTCTTTGAACTGTTCTTTTATTATTGTGGATTATTAATTAAATAACATAATAATGACATTGCAATAAATTCGAATGATTTGTCAATTTAAACATATTTTAATAAATAATATATTATTTATCATTTAACGATATTTGTTCAATTTCTATATAATTGTTGAACTAAATAATGGGTTTGAATTTGTAATAAGATACATTGTGAAAGAGGAGACTTTTTGATAAAACAGAAATTGTACTGGCATAAATGATTAATTTAGGAGATTTTATTGAAATATTGAAATATTTAGTGAATTATGGTAGTTTAAAAAATATTTAGGGATTTATTGTAGTTTGGTAGCCTTTTAAAAATTTGAGGACGGAGTGAGAAATTAAGTCGAGTTTTGAAAACTTGACATGTATAAGCGGCAAAATATAGGGTTAAGTCGAGTGTTGACTCTTACGTCACGTCTCGAAAACGATTGAACCCTTCCCCGCCCTTTGGTCAAACTACCCTTGACGACTTACTATATTTATATTATAGTTTAAATCTTATTTTAAATCTTATTTTGTCCCCAAATTGTGAACAATATTCTATTTTAGCCTCTAAATTTTTAAAAACTTTCGTTTTAGTTCTTAATTTTGAATATTGTTTTATTTTAGTTTTTAAACTTTTAAGATTGTTCCTATTGGTCCATGAATTTCTAAAAATTGTTGATTTTGATTCTTGTTATATTAAGATTTTATTAACTCTTTAACAAAATGACAAAGTGATTTGTATTTTTGGATGACTAAGTTACCAAATAAGTTATCTATACTACAAATTTTAGAGTAATTTTGAATAAGGTAGCAAAGTAGGAGAATTTAAAAGACATTTTAAATTAAAAAATTTGGTAATTCAGTATATTAGCATGTTGGTTGTTGACATTTTATTTCACATTCATCTTACTCAATACGTCTAGAGCATAGTCATCCAATAATACAAACTCCCTCACATTTCGGTTGAAGAGTTAGCATAATTTTAATAGTATGGACTAAAATAAACTTTTTTTAAAAAATTAGAGAATAACACAAAAGTTTTGGAAGTTTAGTGACCAAAATAGAATAAGAGTCAAAGTTCATGGACTAAAATAAATACTTTTTAAAAGTTTGGGAACTAAAACGAGTATTTCACAGAGTTTAGGGGTAATAAAATAAAATATATATAGAGCCTACTAGTTGTGAATATGTAAATAAACCCTAATGACAACCCCATTTTTAGGCACGTTCAACTAATTCTGTGACTGTCGTAGGGTTTTGATTATATAAATATAATAATATTTTGTCTATATTAAGTGCAATATTTATATATAGAAAATTGTAAAATATATATTTCGTTTGAAGTCACATATCAAATGAGTGTTATGAATTAGGAAAAATATGTATGTACTTTAATGGTGGAACAAAAATTTAGAATATAAACAAAATAAAAATAAAAATAACAAAAAAAAATCATAAAATAGAGATTTGTTTTCTGAAACATTTTCAACCAGAATTAGTGAAAAATGAATATTTTTCTTTGATCATTCTCCAAATTTGGAGGAAATGAAACTGAAATTGTTGAAGAGATATAGTGATATTCTGTTGGTTGCTAACAAGACAGAGGAGATTCAATTAAAAAAAATTGATAAAAGAAAAATACAGAGCAACGAAAAAAAAAAAAAAAAAAGAAGAAGGAAAGAACATGATGGAATTCATTGAGAAAAAGTAGGAAAATTGCCTATGCCACTCCAAATTTTCATTTTTCAAAACTAGCACGCTTTTTGAAAATTTGTTCAACTAGTTTTTTTGATCAATCTCCAGCAACTAGCGAGATTTAGTTAAAAAATTAATTTTTTCTAACTTATAGATTATTTTGGGAACTCAGACAGATTAAACTGAGATTCTATCGATTTTTCAAATATATTATATAATCTTCCCAACTTTTATAACAAACCTTATATTTTAAAATTTTTTCTCACAATTAGGTTATCTTTACCAAATATACATAATTTTTCAAATCTTTAGTGCAATTTATAATTTCCAATTCAATTTACCAATTATCAAGATTAATTTTATTTAGAAATCCAAATTAGTTTTTTTAGATGGATCTTATAGTGAATTTTTAAATTTTGCAAAAAAAAAAAAAAAAAAGAAAATATATAACACCGAGATTCTATATATTTAGGCTTCTTCGGTGAATTTTCAGGTATGTTAACCACGAGGATCTATATATTTCTTGTATCTTATTTAATTTTTGCAAAATTTGATATTTCTTAAAATTTAAAATCACAAATCCATCACTTGAAAACCATTTAGATAATTTGAAAATTCAATATAATTGTAGAAATAGAAACGGGAACCTGAGCTAACAATTTGAAAAGTTAAGTAAATATTTGATATAATATTCCTAACTAATTTGTAGAAAATTTGAAATTATATAAGATTTAGGATAAGATTTATGACTTAAATAATATTTGAAAAAACAATAGAATTTGAGGAGGTTAATAATATTTGAAAAAAAAATGGAATCTTAGTATGTAATGACCGAGATTAAGAAGACAAAAAACAATCAATAAGTTAGAAAAAGTTCATAACAAAATCTTGGTGAACAAACTCGCCCGAGATGAACCGAGAAAAGATTATTCCAACGCATTTGCAAAAATGATGTTAGTTTTGAAAAGTAAAAATTTAAAGGGCTATTTCTAATAATTTTATGAAAAGTAGGAATCAAAAGTTTTGATTTTTCTTTGGTATTAAAACAAGGATGAATAAAATTGTTATAATAAAATTACAAAGTATTAAAAAATTATACTAAATATCACGAAGATATAAAGTAAACTCTGCACTTTAAATACAGATACGTGGACTCTAACAAAATGATTTTGCATCCTAAATAAAGACTTATCAACTTTAAACAGTACTCAAAACAGTTCATTTTGAAAAACTTGCATCTTGGGTGCCGTACAACTTTTAAAGGGAAAAATTAGAGAGAGAAATGCTTGGGTTTACGTGCGCGTGCAATCACGATTTTATTTTAAATTATTTTTTAAAAATTATTTCTATCTATTTTCCATTTGGTAGCGTGTCTTAAGGATCTCTGACAAGACATTCCCCCACTCTTCATACCAAATTTTGACTTTTTCACTTTCTAAATTTAATTACTATTCAGATTTTTATTTTTGTGAAATATATTTCCATCCTTAGAATTCAAAGTTAAAATGTGACCACTTTAAAAATTTTGAAATTTCAACTTTTGAATAGAAATATCAACAAAATATAGATGCATATGTTGATAAATATTTATAAAAAAGTATAATATATTTTTTTTAAAATATTAATTTAGAATATATATTATATATTTTTCAAATAAGTTAAAATATTTATTATTATTTTATCAAAAAATGTTTACCATTGATATCATATTTACATTATTGACATTTGTTACTTGTTTATTGTGTTCATAATTTTTTTACGATGTAATAAAAATACCTATTTATCTCAAATGTTGATGTCGAATCTAAAAAAAATGTGAAGTCTTGTTTAGTAACTATTTCGTTTTTTGTTTTTGACTTTTGAAAATTAAGCATTTTTCTCCCAATTTCTTATAATGATTTGCTTTCTTAGGTACGATGGTTGAATTCGTAGCCAATTTTAAAAATAAGAACAAGTTTTTGAAAGCTACTTTTTTTTTTAGTTTTCAAAATTTGACTTGGTTTTTTATACCATTGGTAAAAAGTAGATAACGAAGAAAGAAATTTGGATGAGGAAGTAGTGACTATAAGTTTAATTTTCATAAATAACAAAGCAAAAACCAAGGTCTCGTTTGGTAACCATTTCATTTTTTGTTTTTGGTTTTTGAAAATAAGCTTATTTCCTCTCAATTTCTTACAATAATTTGCATCTTTCTTAAGCACAATGGTTGAATTCTTAGCTAAATTCTAAAAACAAAAATAAGTTTTTAAAAGCTACTTTTTTTAGTTTTCAAAATTTTGTTTGGGTTTTTAAACCATTGGTAAAAGGTAGATAACAAAAGAAGAAATTTGGAGATAGAAGTAGTGTCTGTAGGCTTAATTTTAGAAAATAAAACATAAAAAAAATCAAATGATTACCAAATGGGCCGAAATTATTAAAGGTTAGTTGTATAAATGGAATTCGAGCCCAAAATAATAAAATATGTAGTGCAGGAAAAATGGTAAAAGACTAACAAGTCCATGCCTAGCCACCATTTTTCTTGTTGATTCCCGATTTTCTCAAATTGAAAGCTATCACTGATAGCAACTATCAGTGATGGCCATTGATAGCTACTATCACTGATAGCCACTAGTAATTACTATCAGCTATCAATTGCTATCACTGATGCTACTATCACTGATAGCCACTAGTAATTGCTATCACTGATAGTTGCTATCAGTGGTAGCTTTCAATTTGAGAAATATTAATATAATCTTAAAATATTAGCTTTTAATTTACTATTAGTTATTAGTGGTTAAATCAACCTTGAAATATCAATAGTTAAGGCTGAAATATCAATGATAGACTTTTAAAAGTAGTTATCAATATTGAAAGAAAACCAACAACTTTGAAAGATTGAGTTATACCAGTGATGGAAAAATATTAGGGTGTGTTTGGTGTGTGATAAAAGTAAGAGTTGAGTTGAGTTGAGTTGGTAATTATTATCTAGAGAGTTAAATTATCTGGGGAGTTAAATTATCTATTGTTTGCAGAGTTGAGTTGAGTTGGTAATTATTGTCTGTGTTTGTTGTGCAGATTTGAGTTGAGTTGAGTTGAGTTGGGGAATCTGATGCAGTTTTTTGTAAATAAAATTAGTTTTATTTTTTTCTGTTTGTTTTTTATTTCATTATTTTATTTTTTTAATTTTATGCTTTGCTATTGTTGATTAATTTTCAAATATACATGTATTTTCTCAAATCATTTATGACATAGACTGGACAATCTCAATTTTTTTTTCTCAATTTGTAGAACATAGTAGATTATTTTTCATATATTATTTTCAAAAATTGTAATAATTCTAATTCTCTTCAATCTGTAAAACATACCAAATAAAATACATTTCATATTGCTGCTCAATTAATTGGTATATTGTATATTGTATGTAAATATATTGAAGGTAATTATCCTAATTACTAATTGGTATATTGTATGTATATATATTGAATCTTGCTAACTTAACATTATTATTTCACATATCATATAGTTTATTTTTATATAATATGGATAGTATATTTGGAATTGAAATTGTACATAGGATAATTACCTTTCATTTGATTATGATGATGATGGTGAGAATGTGATGTAGTACAGTAATATTTTTCATAAGATCACAAAAATAATATGAAACCGACCGAACATGTGGCCGTTTCCAAAAAAAATTCACAAAAATATATATTCTTTTTCGATACTTATAATATCTGTGTCATAATACAAACACAAAAATTACATGTCAACGACGTATACAAAGTTATCATTCTTTTCGACATGATAGTCCATTGTTCATTTGTTGTTATCCAAAAAAACTATAAACAAAATATAGGGGTACTGGTTCAAATATCAGTGGTCAGTCTACATGTTTCTTCCTAGTAGACGGAGGCAATACCTCTTCCGTGCGTGTTCTGGTACTGTAAGGAAGCAATCTGTCTTCTAAATATCTATGACAAGGAGGTCAATAAGGGTGATCTGATCATCCTCACGAATCAAATCATCATATCAAATTTTTTGTAAAACTAAAAAGTAAGCTGAAAGCAATTTTAAATGAACCGGAAAAAATATTTATGTAATATAACACAAAAATCTATTAAATTAACTACCAAATTTGAAATGAAATCATATTAGGATGTATAAAGAAAAAATAGATGTAAACAAAGGACGAGATAAAAATGAAAACATGAGGGAAAGAAATTCAATAGAACAAAAATCCAAAAAAAAAAAAAAAAAACAGCAGCAGAAAGAAAATGGAAGAAGAAAAGGGACGTGAAATAAGGGATAAGATGAGGGAAGAAACCAAACCGTGGGAGAAGAGAGAAGATGATGAAAGAAAACGAACAGCGGGTCATCAGAAGAAGAGAGAAGAAAAAATGACGAAAAAAATACTAGAAGATTCCTAGGGGATTCCGCCTTGGATGAAAGGAAATGAGAAATTGTTAACAACGGCAGCCACCATGGAGAAACTTTAGAAAGTGGCGTTCTAAAGGTTTGATGATAAAAAAAACAAATATGGGGGAGAATCCAAACGGCGAAGATGAGGGAAGAGAGAGAAACATGAAAATATCACTGGTTTTTAGGGTTAGTTTTAAGTGGGTAAAAAAAGTGGTTTTAATAACCCACAATTTTTCTTTATGGGCTTAACAAACATGAGTATTAAATACCCACCCAACCCAACAACTCATACCCATTTATCAAACACCCCCTTAGTGACTATCACTGATAGATTTTTATAAATGACTGTCAACTTTGAAAGATTAACATGGTAGTGTTAGTCTTTACTACTTTATTTTTACAATTTGGTTTGTAAGAGCCCTTTGTTTTTTTTACACTAATTGCAATCGAGTCTTTAAATTTGTTTGTCTTAAGTCATTCGTGAGTTTCCCAGTGTTTCTTTGGAGAAAACGAGGCCAAAATCGGAGAAAATCGAAGGATTTCGCGACTGTACAGTAGCGTTGCAATGTTGTGCCCTAATGTTGCAATATTACGAAGGGCGAAATGAAATTTTTTTTCGTAGCATTGTAACGCTAAGTCACAGCGTTGCAATGCTCCGAGATGGAAAGTTTTTTCGGTTCGTGCGTAGTTCGATTCGTGGTTCAGCTGGTTCGCGTTTGATTCGCTTGGTTCGAGTGGTTCGTAGGTGGTTCGGGTGCTAGGCGGTCCGATTTGTGTGGTTCAAGACCCGGTTCACCTGTTTTGAACCGGTTTCACTATTATTTTGTAATAGTTAGTTTTTTCATTAACTAAATTAAGATAAAAGTTATATTAATTTAATTAATTGTTTAGGAGTCCAATCCCAATCCAATAATTATTTTTTAAATGATGCATTTAGTGTATGGTTTAATTTAATTTATATATGTCATAATGTATGCCATATAGTAAGATCTCACCATAGGTTATGCATTATTCATGCATCATTTATAATATATAGTTGCATGATTTAATTTTATAGTATGCTCATGCATCACATAATATAAGTGTTATAATATATGCTTGCATGCATTAATAACATAAGCATGCATCATTTATATTATAAGGGTTATAATATATAGTTTGGATGTATAGATGTATGTATGTTATTAATTATTTCGTGATGCATGACACTACTTTAGATAATCTTATAAATGTTATATTTTTATTAAGTATGTCATTCAATGCAGTATATGATTTTAATTTGTTTTATTTACTTTATAATTGTTATAACTAAATGAAGTTAGAAATTAAGATCAATAATTCAGAGTTGCATACAAACTTAGGTTAAAATAGTTTTTTTAAAATAGTTTTAAAATATGATTCACATAGACTTAAGATCATAAATTTTTTAATGAGATTAGAAATTAGTTTAATCTTTTAATCAGTTTCAAAGGATTAAATTGGTTTTAATTAAAAGATTAAATTTGTAGCAAACGTATCTATAAGGGACCTTTTGTCTAAAGCTAGTTCTGTCTAGGCTGGGGTACTTAAGTTGACAGAAATGGAACTTACTACTTGGGAACTGACCTGGAAAGGTGAATTAGATAGATTTACTACAAGCATGCAATTATTGATTAAAGTTTATTAAAATCTTTAATGAACATTAATCCAAGTTGTTTAACTATCTAAAATAAGTGTTACTTTTGGGCAGTTTTAAACAATCACTTAGTAAAATAATTAACTATATATTTCTAAGTTAAATTAACCCTAGGTAGAACACTTAGTGGGAAGAAAATGAGGTATATGATACTTCATTTTTCTTTTTCACGTTTCTCCCTTAAAGTTCACACTGTGTGATCTATACTTGGCCTCGAGGCACCTTTGCTTGTGTCTCCCTATGGGTGGTATTTGTATAGGTCAATATCAAGGTGAATGGAGAGAGTGTTTATAGTAAGTGGGAGCAGGACGTGTATCAACACATCCCATGGTCTTTCTCATTAGTTTGTAGTAAATTTTCATGCTCGGGTTTGAGTTACCTTTGCTCGTGTCTCTCTACGGATGACATTTTCATGACTTTTTACTCAAACTTCATAAATGGATAAGATTGCTTTAGTTTTTGCACCAATCAGTTTTTTCCTACAGTTGGCTCATTTGAGCGGAATTCTAGAATCTAAAATGAGCAGTTACACTTACAAGAAAATGTTAAGTTAGTTAACAGTTTCTGGACCGAACAATGGTGATTAATAGTTACAGTATTAAGGAGTTGTTCTATATATTGGTTGAGATGGTCTCATTTCAGTGAAGAAGTACTTGATCACTCTACGGTGGCTTTACCCTGCCTCACTGAAACATCATTGCAAAATAGATGTCACATAGGGAGCACTAAGTTATTTTGCTAAATTTGATTGGTTTTTCCAAATGGGTAATACTTGAATACTAATATAAATAAATTGTATGTTTCAGCAATTTTTTTTTTTTACAAAATGTCTTCCGCAACGTTAAACATGCTCGCCGCTGATAAGTTAACAGGCGATAATTACATCATCTGTAAAAATACGCTTAACACAGTTCTAATTAACGATGACTTGAGATTTGTCCTGGTGGAGGAATGTCCTCCAGTACCAGCTCCAAATGCCGCTCGAAACGTTCAGGAGGCATACGAGCATTGGGTATAGGCAAATGAAAAGGCTTGAGTGTATATCTTGGAAAGTCTTTCTGAAGTCTTGGTCAAGAAGCATAAGCCCATGCTCACTGCTCGTGAGATCATGGAGTCCTTACAGGGATGTTCGGACAACTGTCTGCATCATTCAAGCATGACACTCTTAAATTCATCTTCAATGTCCGTATGCAAGAAGGGGCATTTGTTTGAGAACACGTTCTCAACATGATGGTCCACTTTAATGTGGCAGAGATGAATGAGTCTGTCATCGATGAGGTTAGTTAGTTTAGCTTCATCCTGGAAACTTTACCTGAAATTTTCCTACAGTTCCGTAGCAACGCTGTTATGAACAGGATTGACTACAACCTGATCACTTTGCTCAATAAGCTGCAGACTTTCCAGTTCTTGGTGAAAGTCAAGGAACATAAGGGAGAGGCAAATGTTGCCTCATCCTCTAAGAAGTTCTTCAAAGGTTTGACCTCGGGAACTACGTCTGTGCCTTTTTCATTTGACACTAAAAAATGAAAGAAGAAGAAAGGTGGAAAGGGAAAAACTAACCAACCAGCTGCTGCCCAGAAGGGCAAGAAAGCTAAGCTGCAAAGGAAATCTGTTTCCATTGCTACTAAGAGGGAAACTGGAAGATGAATTATCCCAAATACTTGGCAGAAAAGAAGAAAACTAAGCAAGGTAAATGCGATTTACTTGTTTTGGAGACTTGTTTAGTGGAGAATGATGATTCAGCCTGGATAATAGATTCAGGTGCCACTAACCATGTTTGTTCTTCATTTCAAGGAATTAGTTCCTGGTGCAACTAGAGGCTATGGATATGACAATGCATGTTGGAACTAGGCACGTCGTCTCAGCTAGGACAGTGGGAGGACTTTGACCTACTTTAAAAGTTATATTTTGTTTGACAATGTATAGGTAGTTCCTGATTTAAAGAGGAATTTAATTTTTGTAAAGTGTTTAATTGAACAACTTTATTATGTATATTTTTCTTTAAATAAAGCTTTTATTTCTAAGAATGGTATAGAACTTTGTTCTGTTAAGTTGGAAGACAATCTTTATGTGCTAAGACTATTAGCAACTAAAGCCATCCTTAATACTAAACTGTTTAAGACTACGATAACTCAAAATAAAACACAGAAATTTTTCCTAAGGAAAATGCCGATCTTTGACACCTAAGATTATGACACATAAATCTCAATAGGATTGAGAGACTAGTCAAGAATGGACTTCTAAGCGAGTTAGATGAAAATTCTTTACCTGTATGTAAGTCATGCCTTGAAAACAAAATGACTAAAAGATCTTTTACTGGAAAAGGTCACAGGGCCAAAGAACCCTTAGAACTTGTACATTCAGACCTCTGTGGTTCGATGAATGCTAAGGCAAGAGAAGAGTTTGAATATTTTATCACTTTTAACGATGATTATTCTAGGTATGGGTATGTTTATTTAATGCATCATAAGTCTGAAACCCTTGATAAGTTCAAGGAGTACAAGGTTGAGGTTGGAAATACATTAAATAAAACAAGTAAAACATTTCTATCTGATCGAGGTGGAAAGTATTTGGATTTAAAATTCCAAGACTATTTGATAGAGTATGAAATTGTATTCCAACTCTCACCACCTAGTACACCTCAGCAGAATGGTGTATCAGAAAGGAGAAATTGAACCCTGTTAGACATGGTTCAATCGATGATAAGTTATGCTTCCTTACCTGACTCGTTTTGGGGTTATACAGTACAGACCACAACTTACATTTTGAACTACGTTCCTTCCAAAAGTGTCACTGGAACATCTTTGGAATTATGGAATGTTCATAAAGGTAGTTTATACCATTTTAGGATATGAGGTTGTCTAACATATATGCTTGAGGCAAATCCTAATAAATTGGAACATTGTTCAAAATTGTGACTATTTGTAAGTTACCCTAAAGGAACGAGAGGTAGTTACTTCTATGATCCTAAGGACAATAAGGTGTTTGTGTCGACAAATACTACATTCTTAGAAGAGAACCACATAAAGAAGCATAAGCCTCGTAGTAAGATTGTGTTGAATGAGTTTTCCATTGAAACTACTAAACCTTCAACAAGAGTTCTCGAAGAGCCCAAAACCTCAACAAGAGTTGTTGAAGTTGATTCATCTAGTAGGTCACATCCACCTCAAGCGTTGAGGGAGTCTCGATGTAGTGGAAAGGTTGTGAACCCGCCTATTCGTTATATGGGTTTAATAGAAACCTTAGCTATCATAGCTGACGAAGATGTTGAGGATCCATTGTCTTATAAGAAGGCAATATAGGATGTTGACAAAAATGAATTGATCAAAGCTATGGATCTCGAACTTCAATTCAGTTTGAGAACTTGTAAATAAACCTGATGGGGTAAAACCTATAGATTGCAAATGGATCTACAAGAGAAATCGAGGTACTGATTGGAAGGTGCAAACCTTCAAGGCTAGACTTATGGCAAAGTGTTATTCCCAAATTGAGGAAACCGACTATAAGGAGACTTTCTCTTCTATTGCCATGTTGAAGTCTGTTCGGGTACTTTTGTTCATTGCCTCATATTATGACTATAAGACTTGGCAAATGGACGTCAAGACTGCTTTTTTGAATGTCAATCTTGAGGAGACCATTTATATAAGCAGCCTGAGGGATTCATAACCTAAGGTCAAGAGCAAAAGGTTTGCGAGCTTAATCGATCCATTGATGGATTGAATCAAGCTTCTCGATCTTGGAATATAAGATTTGATATTGCGATCAAATCTTATGGCTTTGATCAGAATGTTGATGAGCTTTGTGTTTACAAGAAAATCATCAACACTTTAGTAGCTTTTCTTATGCTGTATGTAGAGGATATCCTAATCATTGGGAATGATGTAGGTATGCTGACTGAAATTAAGAATTAGTTAGTGACCCAATTCCAAATGAAAGATTTGGGAGAGGCGCAGTGTATTTTGGGTATTTAGATCTTTAGAGATCGAAATAACAAAACACTAGCTCTGTTTCAGGCATCGTACATTGACAAGATGTTTGTCAAGTTTTCGATACTGAACTCCAAAAGTGGCTTACTTTCTTTCAGGTATGGAGTTATTTTGTCTAAGGAACAGTGTCCTAAGACACCTAAAGAGGTTGAGGAAATGAGACGGATCCCTTATGCATCGGCTATTGGTAGCCTGATGCGATGTTATATAGTAGACCGGTCATCTGCTACGCAGTGAGGATAGTCAGTAGATATCAGTCTAATCCAGAATTTGATCATTGGACTGTCATTAAGAACATCCTCAAGTATCTTCGGAGAATGAGAGACTACATGCTTGTGTATGATTCTAAGGATTTAATTCTTACAGGACACATAGACTCTGATTTTCAGACTGATAAGGATTCTAGGAAATCCACATAAGGATCAATGTTCAGTCTTAATGGAGGGGTAGTAGTCTCGAGGAGCACCAAGTAGGGGTGCATTGCTGAATCCACGATGGAGGCTAAGTACGTGGCAGCTTGTGAAGCTGCTAAAGAAGCTGTGTGGCTCAAGAAGTTACTGACTGATCTGGAAGTGGTTCTAGACATGTTGAAGCCCATCACCCTTTATTGTGATAATATTAGTGTTGTGGCTAATTCTCCAGAGCCTAGGAGTCACAAGTGTGGAAAGCAAATAAAGTGGAAGTATCATCTCATTTGTGAGATTGTGCATCGAGGGGACGTGATCATCACGAAGATAGCTTCGGAGTACAACGTTGCTGATCCATTTACAAAGGCCCTCACGACTAAGATATTTGAGGGTCACCTGCAGAGTATAACACTGTTAATAATAAAGACTTATATTTCACCAGGATGACCATAGGTGACATGACTTGAATTCTGAGTGAGTTTTGAACTTCTGCCTACGATAGTCGTCCTTTGATTTGTATGGGTGAGAGTGGCCAGATCATTGACTCAATAAGCTTACCATTTTGTTGATTCATCTGACTGGGGAGTTGGGAACACAACTACACAAGACAAAATTAACTAATTCTCTAATGTTGGGGTAAGTAAATAAATTGCTCCCTTAAGGGCTGATTCCGGGACTTGAATAATGTGGCACCACACCCTCTCTTGGGTCGAGAGGGGTTTGGTCATAGTTGAACTATGACTTATTATTCATTAGAGGGACCGGTGGTACTTAAAGAGTTAAATGTAACTATAGGGGCAAAACAGTAATTTTGGTCTAGCTATACTTATGAGCAATTTGTAAAGGGTCATTGCACTGTTGACTGGTTATATCCAATGGACACAGAAATATATCTGTAGTGCAAAGAGTGAAGTTGTCGTTCTTTAGTGAAGTGATTGACAGTTAATGGATATTGAATAATTTAATTAAAGAAGTTTAATTAATTATTCAAGTACCTGAGCACTCGTAGAAATACAAGTTATTGTCTCTCAAAAGTTAGAACAATTAGGATTTTTAATGATAAAATCTCATCATTCTTAGAGAAAACGCATGGAATCATTCAAACACTACTAAACTTTTACAGAAGAATGTTTATTGCTAAAAGTTGCATCACTAACACATATTATCGCAAGATTTCAACATAAATTCTAAGTGTTACAGGTGAAGCTAACGCATGGACATGCATCGGAGGGATTTCAACGCAGCAAAGGTTTATTGACTTAGGCTGTTTGTGTCAAATCACCACTTGTAAGTATGGGCAATTGACTGGCGGTGTCTGAAAAGTGTCTGAGTGTCAGGCGGCTGACACAGGTATGGTATTTAATGCTACCTCATCATTAAGCTAGCAAAGAGCAACGCCTATAAATAGATAAAATCCAACCAGAAGAAGAGTAACATCTCTGTAGGATTGTATCAATAGCAGCGGAAGCACAAGGATCATCTAAGCACTCAAATTCACTAATTTTGGCATATATAAAGTATGCTTCTGCAGAAAAAATGGGTTTCAAGACATACCTCTTGTAGAACTTCTTCAAAGCTTCTTCTCCAGCTGCAATCTTCTCCATATCTTGTTGTACCACCTCAAGACCTTCCCCACTATTCTCTTGGTGCTCTAGATTGAGTTGTGAGACTCAAAACAAGCTTGAATCAAGGGATGAAGGAGAAAAGCTCACTGCAGCAACCTTGTTGAAAAACCATTCTTCAAACCGAATTTTCTCTCAAAATTTCTATAGATTGCATGCCCGATTTTCACTCAAATCTTCTCATTATATTGCAGATCAACATGCAAAGAGAAGAGTTGCATGAGTTGCAGCTCATGCTTGGAGAAGACAAGACAAAAAATATTGCTTCATGTGTGAGCTAGTTACTTCATAGATGGATAATGAAAAAAATCCATTTTTCCATTTAAATGTGTTTTTGTTTTCTTTTCCTTTTTTAATTTTATCTCAAAATAAAAAATTTGAATTTAAAAAATCTATTTTGATTTAAAAATGAAAATTTAATTAATTTCATAAATTAATTATTAAATAAACTTAATTAATTTAATATCAAATATTAAATTAATTTAACACAATATCCATATTTATATATTTAAATCATATTTAAATATATAAATTCTCCTATTCCGTTTAATTCTAAAATTAAACATATAATTATATCTCATATAATTACTAATTCCCTTAATTCTAATTTGAACATTTCAAATTAACTTATCACGCTATTCTAGAGCTTAGTCCGTTACGAGCTAGTAGGGGGACCTCGCGGACCTATAAATCATGGGCTCCAACGATCCGAGATTAATTGGCTAAACTCATTAGACCAAATTAATCCTCATTCGTTAACTAATGGGTCATTCCACTAAAGCCCATAGTTGCACTTCCCTCACTGTAGATATATTATGTCTACATGATTTAACCATAATCAGCAAGTCGACTCTTCACAGGTTGTTCGTAATAATGGCTGGGTCAAATATCTGTTTTACCCCCGAGATTACGTCTTATTCCTCAAGTCCCTACTGATCATCTAAGTGGTTTGTGATCTAATCACTAAACCAAACTCCCTCAGTCCATTGAGAGGGTGGGGCCCCATGTTCAAGACCTGGATTCAGTACTTGAGAGAACAACCATTCTCCTATCCCTAAATCGGGTAGGCGTGAACTCCGTCTTGCACCCTATGTCCCCAGCTATCTATCCGGTCTTACCCTTGAAATGAGAGTCTTATTGAGCCGACACTGTTGAGCCAACCCTCAACTATACAAATCTAAGGGTAATCCCGAATAAATAGGAGTTCATAGTTAGCTCAGGATTAAGATCGAGTTACCTAGGTCATCTAGGTGAAATAGTCAGTCTTAAACAGTAAACAACGTTATAAAGTAAGGGTGACTTATTTCTTGATCCCGATCTTATGCAAACTCATTGCATAGGATGCCCCCACTCCTCATGTCATAACATGTACGAATTAGGATCACATCGTATGTAGCACTTTACGACTCTTTGTAACAACTACAGAGTAGGTCGCATCCAATGGTGTTACTAGAATAAGGTACCCAACCTCATTCATGTACCATAGATCATTTTGACTATTTACTCGAACCCGATTCACTCTCATGTCTCCACATAAAGTTCAAGTACTCATATAATAGTCATGAGACTTAGTTTATTGGATTTAGTCTTTCAAATAATTTATGAGATCAATAACAAGTATATTGATAATAGAAAATGTTTATCATTTTACAAACTGTGAGTTTTAGGACATAAAACCCAACGATACTCCCACTTGGACTAAAGCTCCAGTGGATTAATATATACAAATATATACAATGTTGAGTTTACATGGAGAGAATAAAATTTACAAATACAATAAACTAGGGTATCACAATACCCATCAATTATCATTTTACAAACTGCGAGTTTTAGGACATAAAACCCAAATAATGCTTGTATATATTGAACTCGTAATGGTACCTCGCAATTCAAAAATCTCTCTACAACTGAAGAATGAGCACGTTCTTGGGTCATCGTAGAAACATAGATAAGGTCCACGACGAAACAAAGAACTTACTTTCCTATAGTTTTTTGTAAACATTCACTTACATCACATACACCGGTGCTCTCTGAACTGTGCAATAAAGTTACCTATAACAATTTGGTTTTGGAAGTTACAAAAATGATAAGCTTGATCTTTTAAAGATAAAATTTCACTTCAAACTAGTTTCTTCGATTTAATTTGGGATCTAAGTAGGGTGTATTTTTTTTTTTTAAATTTATTTTGGATGAGTAAAGTTGATTGTCAAGTTTTAATTTTTAGTATATTGAGCACCAATTATATGTCTATTTCTTTTGGTGCCTAGCTCTCTTTATCGCCTTAAGAAATTCTATTTCAATATCAAAACCATTTCATATTAATCATGTACATACATATGGAAAGAATAAGAATGATCATAAAGTTTGAATAATAATAAAAAATAAAAAAATAACAATAGTAAAATAAATTAACTCCTAAGAGACCAAATGTCAAATTAAACTAAAAAAAAAAGATGAGAATAGTAATTTAACTTAATTTGAATGAAGATGTTAAAGAAAGGTAAACTGGGGTGGGTCAATGAAAGAAATGTTTATACCTCATGGGACAAATTTAGCCTATGACAAATTTTGAATTCTTGTCTTAATAATTGTATGTCATATTAGCATGCTTTTGAAAATCAAATGTAATAAATATATGAAGTCTATTTAATTTTTACCAAGACAAATTTATAGTGTGCATAAAATGAATATTTATGTAACTGTACTAATTTTTGAAAAAATATTTTAAATGACAAAATTGCTGAAAATATTTTTTAAATATAGTAAAATATCACAGTCTATAAGTGATAAATACTGATCTATCAGTGATAGATGATAGCATACTAACAGTATCTATTATTGATAGGCAGTAACATTTCGTTATATTTATAAATAATTTGATTTATTTTTCTATATTTAAAAACTATCGTCTATTTTTTTTTTTAAGTGTGGACGCTTTGCCACGTCAGATACGCGTTAAAAGAGAGAGAGGAAGATGTGGGTGTAGTGAGTCATCTTATAAGCTGAGTGGGTCCTGTCGGCTCTCTGCTGTCCACAAATTCTTCTTTTTGCACACCAAACATAACTACAATTTTTTGCCTAAAAAACGTAACTAGAATTTTATATTATATAATAATTCTACTATTATCTTATTTTACTAAATTTATTTTCCTTTTAACAAGACACATCATCTATGTACTTGAAAAAAAGACATATCACATGTCACTTTTATTTTAAGGATCATTTCTCTCGTTCTATATTTATTTAGTTAAGAAAATCTAGTTTTATTAATGATTTTTTCTAAAAATTATATATAAAATAAATATTTAAATGCATTCATCTTGGTACATCTCACTTTAATCACAAAAAAAAAAAAGAAAAAAAAATACGAACGAACATAGTTCTCTTAACTCTAGTTAAAAAAGGTCTTATTTTGTTGATTGGTTTCATAGCTTAAAGATTATTGGGTCCTTTTAGTTTTTTATACTGTATAAAGATACATATCTAATTGTAGGAATTAAGGAATTCAAACAAACTTAAAAGCATCGATGATATATATTGTGAAATTTAAATATTTTATTGAGCCACTACATTGAGATTCAACTAACTAAAGAAATTCATTAATTAAAGCCAAATATCTAAGAGATCTGTAGCATTAAGAGTTGATTATCTTTAGGGCATCTCGATGCTTGTAGATGTAATTCAAATGAGAAGAATTTGCATGAAGTTAAGTACAAACTATTAATCCTTAAGAGAGTTACAACTTAGTGAATTAAATGAATCAACAAATTGATCTATTGGATGATATCTCTCACCAAAATATCGATAACTTATGTTTCATCCCCGTGACTAATTTCTTTCAAGATAAGTATTCATTTTCAATTTGTTGTACATCAAGAGGTATAAACCACCCATCCTTTAGACAAGAATCAATAAATTAAATTATGAAAAGAGACTAAAAATGTGACAATATTGTAGAGTTTAATACAATAAATGATCGTGTCCACAACAATATACAAATAGACATTCGAAGAAGAAGGATTTATAACGAAAAAATGTGAAGTCCCTTCTAGCACTTTACAAAGAGATCGTGTTTACTTAGGAATTGAATCTAGAATAAAGTGATTAGTATAGTTGAATCAAACACTTTTTCATAACTAAAAATTCGGTTGATGATATCATTTGTTCTATTCTTTATAGAATATGGGCCTACTAATATCCAAAATTTTGGAACTTCGGCAAATTTTTTTTTTACTCCTAATGTCCTTTGTCAAGTTTTGGGTCTAGGATTTGTATAAGTTGGACTTGTGTTTCTAATGTTATTTTATTTTATTTTTTAATAATAAAAAAGCAGTAATTAAATATTAAAGAAAAAGAAAATGTAATTAGGTTTTGGTAAATGATGGAATAATGATGGGATGAAAGTATTTGAAAAGAATCTACAAAAAAAGAAGAGAAAGATTTGAATAGGAATTCCCTCATGCAATACATTTGAAATTGGCGCCGAAAGGAAATTGTTGCGTCCCCATCAAAATGATCTGGACGCACAAACAAAACAACTTAACCCACAATAAACTACCTTTTTTTTTGTTTTTTTTTGTTTTTTTTGTTTTTTTTCCCATAATTTATCCAACTTAAAATACCATTCTGATCCCGTATTTTAAAATTTATTCAATTTTGATTCCTATATTTTTAATAAATCTTAAATTAGTAACTTAAAATTAATTTTATTGAAATTGATTAAATAAACATAATAATTTTCATGCGAAGAAACATAATTTGTGAATATGTTTTCAAAGTTTATAGTGAAAATACTAATAAAATAAAAAGTAATAAAAATATCTACAATAAACTAGTAGTAGGGACTAAATTTTAGATTTATTTTTAGTACATGGATTAAAATTGGATTTGAAAATATAGGGACTAAAATTGAATATACTCTAAAGTACAGAGACCTGAATGATATTTTAACCAAAAAAATAATCGTGGTCGTTTATGAGAGCATATTTGCAAGATATTTGAGATGGTAACTTGTGTTTAGACAATCTTGTTAAGATCAAATTGCAAGTGTTTTTAGATGATAATTCATGTTTGGGCAATGCTTTGGTATAGTTTAGGCTGCACCTAATCTCATGCATTCTATTTTTCTTAGATGATAAAAAAAATAAAAATCAATCCAATTTTTTAAAATTTTTTTTTCACATGACATATTTTTATTCGTGTTCTGTCTGAGTTGCATAAAAATGGATGTAGTTGAGATTGTACCTATTTTTTTTATTTGTGTTTTATTTATTACTAGGTTGAGGTCCAAATCCTTATAACTCACCGTTGTATTAAATTGGCAATAGTTTTCAAATATTCTCCTTGGAAATGATAGATTTTAACTTTCAACCTCATGCTTTATATTTGTGGAACTATGTGAATATCGATGATTTAGTTGAGTTTTTCAAACTATGTAAGATAAAGTGTATATTTAATCTTAAACAACTCATAGAATAAAGTATTTTTTTAAAAAAACATCTCCTTCTTGTTGTTATTATTATTTTGTTAGAATTTACAAGTTCAAGCCTAAAAAGTGGATATACGTATTTGATTCTATCACTTTAGTAAAGGGTATGAATGTTTTAATTGATTAAATTATGTTCGATGTTTATTTATTATGGATTATGGTATTAAGTAAGATTTTTATTAAAAAAGTGAGGTTAAAAGTAAAATTACGAGAGAAAAAAAAAAGAATTTTCAAAAATAAAAAATCAGGAAAATTATTTATATAAGTTAACACAATTTAATTTTCTTTGATAGATACGGATAGATGTTGATAAAAGTCTATCATATCAGTGATAGAAACTGATAGCAGACTATCATTGATACTGTGTGATATATGCTAATAGAAATCTATTAATGTTTTTTTTACTATATTTCTGTAAATAGTTTGATACTTTTTATATTTGTGATAAATTTTTTTAAAAATAATAAATAAAAAAAAATAAAAAAGATGAAATTAATTTTCGATAAAAAAATCAAGCCGTTTATGTTCAAGAGCAACTATAAATTGGTTGGCCACTTAATCCTAAATCTTTAAATGTACTCAAAAGGACAAAAACTACTCTTCTTCGTCGACTTAAAAAATTGAACTTGTCAAACGAAAAAAGGATTTTTTTTTGAAGAAAAAAAAGATATATAGAATAGAAAAAGAAATGTCAATATTGGTGGGTGGCCAAATTGCAAATCATCGGCTTAAATTACTAAAGAAATTGTATATATGTATTATGGAATCCAAGTGGGTTATTTTCAATTATATCCAATCACTTTAATTTGGAATTAGCATTAAGTCTATGAGATTGCTTTTGATTATGATTAGCTCCTTTTGTCTATGTCTATTTTAGAAGTCTACATAGGTTGAATTGGATTAAGTTAGAAAATTCTTTTTGGAACAACCTGAATAGCAACTCATCCCAATTCAATATAAACTTTTCATTCTAAGGATGGATTGAGTTAAGTTAATTGAGTCAAGTATATGCATGAAATAATGAGATTAGTGATTCAAAGAGTTAATAATTATATGCACAAAACGATAAAGTCACTTTAAAATATTATACATCAATATAATAAAGAATGATGACGTTACGATAATTTGGAAAAAGTGAAGGTGTGTAGCAGGCGCTGAAGCGATAATTTGAAAACAGTTGAAGGTTGAAGAAGGGTTAGGACAAGCAGAGAGAATAATAGACTGGATGAAGAAAGATGATGCTACAACGATTTGGGTATATAGGAAGGAACGACAAACGTCAATTAGTTAGCAGATGAATGAATGACAAAGAGACAATGAATGCCTGAACTCACTTGAAGGTTGAAGAAGCTGCTATAATAGACGAAGAAAATTAGTGACTGAGAAAGGAAGGTGACGCGACTTGGGGAACCGAAGGTGAAGATTGTGTGATTTGGGGGAAGAAGTTATATATATGTATAAATATAGGGACTTGATAACTAAAACGAACCAGTTGGTTCCTAAACGATGTAAAATCCAATCGAAACGTACAACTTGTTTAACCCAAACCAATCATTATATTTTGAATTGGATCGGAGTGAGTTTTGAGTGTGCCTTGTCTTTTTAACTTCTTGTATAATTCAAAACAGGGTAAATTATATTTTTGATCTACGTTTCAAGTTAATATCTATTTGTTCATTGAAATTTTTAAAAATGATACACTAGTATCTAAAATTTTAAAAATAGCTTTAAATGATCAATGTATTAAACTAAAAAAGATGTGGCATTTCCAAGTTGAAACGTTATAAATATTAATTCATTTTATATGATTGGAAAATTATGTGTCAATTTTTTAAAAATCCTTTCTATCATTTTCTCTTTTCTCTCCCTTATCTCTCTCCCGTTATTGGTTTAGTCTTTTCTTTTTTACTCCATAATTTCGTCCACTTGTGGAAGCAGTTGAACGTGTTAAGTGTTATTCAAGATTCTACCAGAAGTTTTCTTATTATTTAGGAAGTTTCTTAAGTAAAATCGATATCGTAACTTTAGAAGGGTAGATAGAATATAATTGTTATAGAAAGATTCGAAATTTAGAAGAACATGGTTTCAGACAGTTGAACCATTGTCGACCTCTTTTTGTTATGTGTTGTAACCACTAGAGCTTCATCGTTGACTATATCACCTGTATATATAAAGGAAAACAAATGTGAGATTAATGTAAAAGTGAATAAGAAAATGAGAGAGCAAGACATTCGTTCGTTCTGTAATACTTTGAAGAGTAATAAAAGAGAACCTCCCAATTTACACAGTGGACGTAGGCCTTTAGCCGAACCACTTAAACTCCTGTGTCTTTTCGTCTTATCTCTACGATCGTTTAGATTTTGCTAAAGTATCGTTTACATGATCGTGTAGTTCCTATCGCATCGTGTACTCGATCATTTAGCTCCGCGTTCAATCGTGTATATGATCATTTAGCTCTTCAGCTGTCGTCTACACCTGTCTCTTATACACATCTAGATGTGTATAAGAGACAGGTATTGTTTATATGATCATGTAGTTCCTATCGCATCGTGTAGTCGCATTTAGCTCCGCGTTCAATCGTGTATATGATCATTTAGCTCCTTAGCTATCGTCTACACGATCGTCTAGTGCTTCATCCAATCGTTTAATAATTGAACTATCGTTTAGTTCCTGATGCTTCGTCTACAAATGGAGCTGCCTTTTGGTAAAGACAAAAGGATTTTCAAGCTTCAACATACTACCTTCCTGACTCTTGAATTGTTATTGACTGTTATATCTGAGTGTTTTGTGATTGTTAACGTGAAGATCTTGTCATCTGGGACAACAAGTGGTATCAGAGTTCAGTGAACAGTTCAAGACAGCTTCAAGATTTGAATTCTTGATTCAGAATAGTCAATCTTGAAGACCAAGAATGACAACTACCATATATGAGATTGATAAATTTGATGGCAAGATAGACTTTGAACTATGGAAGCGAAGATTAAAGTATTCTTGGGGCAACAGAAGGCTCTCTTGGCCATTACGGACCCTGCAAAGTACCCTGAAACACTCTCTGAGGCAGACAAAGAGACTATTGAAGTAAATGCATATGGAACCATTGTTCTTAATGTCACTATTAGAAGGAAATTGATGGATGGATGGGGTTGCGCACGCAATCATGTGTTAGACATGGCTTAAGCTATGCATTTACGCCCATGCGTCAGAGGTCATGCGTTGGGATGAAAATGTATTAATCTAGTATGCAATGACCATGCGTTCCTATCACAAGTTTTCTTACGCTCGCGCCAAGTATAATGCGAACGCAAGTTTCTCGGGTAATCCGAGGTCGAACACAGGGACTTATCACTCAATAATGCTTGTGAAACAATGCGTTTGAGGCGATGAATAAAAATAAAAGGAAGAAGTTTAATGGATTTACACACTACTCCTACTCCTAAATAAATAGTTTGAGCAATAGAAGACTTGCGATGAGAATAGATAGATGCACAACGACCATTAACGCATAGTAATGTTTATTATCTTAAATCGCTCAAGTAATCCCAGCTAATCGCACTAACGCATCGCACACCTCTGGGTGGTCAGCCACATGACTATATCTCTATAGTGTATGGTTACGTTGAGCATAAGATTGTGCCTATCTCTAGGAGCAATGCATACTTTGCTTTAGTGCGTTCCATCTCTTACCTTCTCAGGTAGTTAGACGTGACTATTTAACTTATAGAAAGCAATGCAACAACCCAAAGACAAGCGTTGCTACAGCCTTTCACCAAGCAAAGAGGATTAACTCACTATACTCAAACAACGCACACCTCTCGATGGGTTGCTACATGTGTTCTATGTCTAGGCTACACGATTAAGTATGCGATCACCTTTGATAAATAAACGGTGAAGGTAAATGATGACAAAGATAAAGATGATGAAGAAGATGGCATTGAAGGAATCAAGGGATACATTGATTACAAAATGTCTTAATATCTTAAGCTAAAATGTAATACAATACAACGGTTAGAAGAGAAATAAAGGACTCTGTGTCAAGGCTGCCGGTGGTGCCATGGGTGAATGGTGGAGATGTCTCTCTCGAGCTATATCTCCGGCGAAAGCTCCGGTCGTCACTCGATCTGGTTTGTGGAGGTGAAGAATTCTCACTGAAAATCTTGCTCAAGCTCTCATCTGTGATTGCAAACCTCTGCCTTGAGGCAGAAGTTCGGATGTCTTGAAATGAAGGTCTAAATGGCTATTTATAGAGTTTAAACGCAGATAGCTATCATGATTGCATTATGGCTCACTGCTACTTGTGTTGCAGTATGGACATTGTCACATCGTCTTATCTTGTTGATACTCCCAAAGTATGCGTCCGAGCTTGATTCAGCTGAAGTATCAACGCGTTCTACCCATCTTGCGATCGTCCTTCTATTATGGCTATTACTATGTGGCCGCAATCTCCAAGTGATCACCGCATTCGCTTGATCACTGCAACTTTCATGCAATGGACGTATGAGATCCAACTTTTAGCACACGCGTTTGTCTTTGTAGTTGCCTGGCTTCAGTGTATGCGTTTGTGTACGATTGCTTATTTCCAATGCATGCGTTTGATTCCTATGATAGCTACAAAAATAGACACTTTGGCACGGAGTAACGCATAATATTGGGGTCAGTGAGGATTTAGGTGCTAATCGACCCAAAACTCATTTTTTTTCGCAAATTCTAAGTATTATCACCATATTTTCCACTTATTAGCCCTTATAATTCTAAATAAAAGGCTTATAATAATTGACATTTCTGCCAGTTATCAGTCACAGACAATGTTTTGAGGCAGATTGTCAACCAACTTATTGCCTATGCCCTGTGAAATAAGTTAAATGAGATATATCTCAACAAAGAACCGTCCAACAAAGATTTCTTGAGGGAAAGATTCTTCACCTACAAGATGGATGCAGCAAAGTCCCTCACGGATAATCTAAATGAGTTCAAAAGTCTGTTTTTTGAATTTAAATCAATCAGGGATAATATTGGGGAAGAGAAGAGGCATTCATACTACTAAATTCTCTACCAGAATCTTTCTAAGATGTGAAGACTGCAATGAAATACGGTAGAGAAAGAATTACCACAGAAGCTATCATATCAGCTGTGAGAGTTAGAGAACTTGAGTTGCAAATGAGTAAGAAGGATCAACCGGGAGGTTAAGTCTTGTTCTCAAAGGGGAAGAACAAGAACAATGGGAGGGAAAACAGAATAGTGGAGATAAATCCAAAATAAAGTGTCATTTTTATCAGAAAATTGGGCACATGAAAAAGGATTGCTATGCCTTGAAGAGAAAATTGAACTAATAGAACAAGGGGGTAAACAGACCGAGGATGTTATAGGAGAGAATTCCCTAGTCTATTCAGATGCTTTAGCTACTATTGAAGAAGGTGGAGACCAGAATACTATGGAGACTCAAGATTTGGTTTTAGATTCTGGCTGCTCAGTCCACATGACACCATCCAAGGGATGGTTTTGCACTTATAAAAAGTGGGATGATGGGCTGATCTATATAGGAAATAATAACATTTGCAGAGTTGTTGGAATAGAGTCCGTGTCCTTAAAAATGCAGGATGGTTCAGTCAAATTGATAAGGAACGTGAGGCATATTCCTACTTTGAAGAGAAATCTCCTATCTTTGGGAAGGTTCGATGCCATAAGTTATGAGTATAGGGGTGTGGGAGTCACCTTTGAAATTATTAAGGATTCTAAAGTGGTTTTGGTGGCAACCAAGGTAAATGGTTTATATGTTGTCAAGGATGTGCAAATGGCACACTTGGCCTTGTTGGCAACTGATGAAGAACCTACTGAAGATGAGTTGTGGCACAAAAGGCTCTCTCATATTAGTGTGAGGAGGCTGCAAGTGCTGTCTAAACAGTGGATTCCTCCAACAGGTGTTGAAGATAGCCTTAAATTCTGTGAACATTGCATATTAGATAAAGCAATAAGACAACAATTCCCCAAAGTACAACACACTTCAAAGGAAATCCTTGAATATGTGCATTCAGACTTGTGGGGGCCAACTCACTTTCCATCTCTATGTGGTGTAAGGTACTTTTTTTTTCATTTGTAGATGACTACTTTAGGAAGAGTTGGGTTTACTTTTTAAAATCCAAAGATGAAGTATTTAGTAGATTTAAAGAATGGATGACTTTGATTGAGAAACATACCTTTAAACAAATTAAACATTTGAGAACTGATAACGATTTAGAGTTTTGTAGAAAGAAGTTCAATCTGTTTTGCAGGGAGCATGGCATAGTAAGGCATAGATCCATGAGGTACACACCTCAACAAAATGGAGTAGCTAAAAGATTGATTGGAATTGTGCTGGAAAGAGTAAGATGTCAGCTATCCAATGCCTTATTACCTAAAAAATATTGGGTTGAAGCTATCTTCTACACCATATACACTTTTAATAGATGCCCACATCAATCTGTAGAGCTAAAGACTCCTAAAGAGAGGTGGACAGGGCAGCCTCCTAAGCTGGAACACTTGAAAGTGTTTGGTTGTGTAGGCTACATGCACCAAAGCCAAGGGAAGTTGAAACCAAGGGCTGTAAAGTGCATGTTCCTAGGCTTTACACTGAGAGTAAAGGGCTTTAGGCTATGGCATCCAGTTAAAAAGAGGTATATGAATAGTCGAGATGTGGTTTTTAGAGAAAATGAGATGTACACGATGTTAGAACAACCATCTTTTACAATGACAAAGACTAGTAGTACTATACTTGAGGTGTAACCTCAAAATGATCATAGAGCTTCTACTTCCTCTCAAAATTTAGAGTTAGAGGGTGATGAGGCTGCTGAAACAAGTGAGCATGTGTCAAGTGAATAAGTTGAGACACATGGAGACTTATACAACTATTCATTGGCAAGAGATAGACCTAGAAGAACTATTGTACCACCAGTTAGATACCAAAAGTCTGATTTTGCTACTGTAGCATTGAGTGCTGACATTTCTTTGAGTAATAATGAACCTTCCAGCTTTGAAGAAGCAACAAACAGCCCAGGTGCTAGGCAATGGATTGAGGCAATGAATGATGAAATGAAGTCCCTCAACCAAAATGACTCTTGGAGACTAGTACCTTTACTTAAATGGCACAAATCTATCTCATGCAAATGAATTTACAAATTTAAAGAAGAGATTCCAGGTGGTCAAGAATTTTCTTGTTTAGTGAATGAATTGTTGTCTACCCCACGGTAGCAATTGTTCTAAATCACTAAAGTATCGTTGCAAATAAATAAAGATTTATGGGTACCTTATTATTTTTGCTAAATTTTGATTTAGATACATAAAATTTAATAGAATTTTTTTTATTTTTTCAGCAATGTCGAATTCAATTATACAACTGCTAGCTTCCGATAAGTTTAACAGTGAAGAATATTCAAACTGAAAATCCAACATCAATACGATATTAGTTGTGGATGACTTGAGGTCTGTGTTAAGGGAGGAATGTCCTTCGGTTCCCAGTACAACAGGGAACCGAAATGTTCGGGACATCTATGATCGGTGGGTTAAGGCTAATGATGAGGTAATGCCCACCGCCCGTGAGATAATGGTGTCGCTCCAAGAGATGTTCGGAAAACCATCATCTTCTGTTCGACATAAAGCCATTAAATATGTTTACAGTACTCGAATGAAAGATGGTACTAACGTTAGAGAACATGTTCTCGATATGATGGTCCATTTTAATATTACTGAGGCTCATGGGCGATGATAGATGAGATAAGTCAAGTCAGTATGATATTGAAATCTCTCCTGGAGAGTTATCTGCCTTTCAGAACCATTGCTTTTATGAAAAAAATTACTTATAATTTGACTACGTTGTTAAATGAGTTACAAACCTATCAGTCTATGATGAAACTTAAATAAAAAGAAGTAAATGTTAATTCTCGATCAAAGAAGTTTTTAAAAGGTTCGACGTCTGGAACAATACCCACTGATAACAAGAAGTCTGTTCCCTCTTCTTCAAAAGACAAAACTGTACAAATGAAGAAGAAGGGTAAAAGGAATAAGAAAACCACTGCTAAGAAAAACAAAAACAAAAACAAGACTCCCAAAAGAAAGTGTTTCCATTGCAGAGAGGATGGACACTGGCAGCGTAACTTCCCAAAGTATTTGGTGGAAAAGAAAGCGAAAAAGGCGAAACAAGGTAAATAAGATTTACTAGTAGTTGAAACATGTCTAGTGGAGAATAATTACCTAACCTAGATATTAGATTCAGACACCACTAATCATGTTTGCAGTTTTCTACAGGAAACTAGTTCTTGGAGATAACTTTCTGAATAGGAAATGACTTTCAAGGTGGGAACGGGTGAAATCATAGCTCATGCAGTGGGAGATGTCAAGCTATTTTTTGGAGAATCGTTCATCTTACTTAGGAATGTATATTATGTATCTAAGATGAAAAGAAACTTAATCTCCATTCCTGTCTGTTATAAAATATGTACAAAATATCTTTTGAATCTAATGAAGTGTTTGTTTTTTCAGGAGGCATTCATATTTGTTCTGCAAGATTCAAAAATAACTTGTACATATTAAAACCAACTGAAGCAAAGGTCATTTTAAATATAGAGATGTTTAAAATGTCTGAGACTTAAAATAAAAAACGAAAAATTTCTCCTAACGCCTATCTTTGGCACCTCAGAATTGGTCACATTAATCTTAACAGGATAAAAGATTGGTAAAAAATTGTCATCTAAGTCAGTTAGAAGATAGTTCTTTAGCTCTATGTGAATCATGTCTTGAGGGAAACAAAAAGATATTCTTCTGAAAAAGGTCTTCGTGCCAAAGAGCCTTTTGAGTTTATACATTCAGACCTATGTGGTCAGATGAGTGTAAAAGTACGAGGAGGCTATCAATATTTTGTTAGTTTTATTGATGATTACTCGAGATATGGCTACATTTACTTAATAAGTCACAAGTCTGAAACTCTTGAAAAGTTTAAAGAGTTTAAGACCGAGACAGAAAATTTGTTAAATAAAAGAATTAAAACACTTCAATCTGATCGAGGTGGTGAGTATATGGATTTACAATTTCAAAACTATCTAGTAAATCATGAAATTCAATCCTAGCTCACAGCACCTGGAACAACACAACAAAATGGTCTGGCAGAAAGGAGAAATCGAACTTTGTTAGACATTGTCTGATCAATGATGAGCTATGCTTAGTTACCTCAATCCTTTTGGGGATATATAGTACAGACAACAGTATATATTTTAAACGTTGTTCCTTCAAAAAGCGTTTCAGAAACACCGCATGACATATGGAAAGGACGCAAAATTAGTTTATGTCATTTCCGTATCTGGGATTGTCCAACACACGTGTTGGTACAAAATTCTAAAAAACTGGAAACACGTTCAAAATTATGCCTCTTTGAAGGATACCCTAAAGAAACAAAAGAAGGACTATTCAATGATCCCCAAAAAGACAAAGTGTTTATATCGGAAAATGCTACATTCTTGGAAGAAGATTATGTTAAAAATCATCAACCTTGCAGTAAACTAATATTACAAGAAATGACCAAAGATGCTACAGGAACATCAACAAGAGTTGTTGATCAAGCTGGTCCATCAATAACTGTTGTTGTCCTGTCATGTCCGTCTCAAGAGTTGAGTATGCCTCGATATAATGGGTGTTGGGATTAGTGTCCTAATTCTTCCGGAGTCTCACGTCCGTCTCAAGAGTTGATTAATGATACACATTGTTTTATGAATAAAATAACTGTTATATCATTCTGGCATTTACTTATATCCAATAAATAAAGCTCCATGGTTATCTTATGTAAACTTAAACATGTATATATGATATACAAGTGGATCATGCCTTAAGTGATAACCTAAATAGGTCTGTAGTATAAGAATTAAGGTGGGATGCCTTAAGTGATAACCTGACACTACGGATAAGATCTGCTTTGTAGAGGTTTGTAAGTGTTGTAAACTACTATAGATGATAGATCCTAACCGTTCATGTGGAGACATGAGAGTGGGGGTGTCCTATACAAAGAGTTTTTATAAGACCGGACCACGACTAGACTCTGTATATAACGTCGTTGATACTAAAGACTTATATCTAACCTAAACGATCATATATGAATCGATCTCAATCTTGAGTGTTTTGGGAACTTCTGCCTTTGAGAGTGGTCCTTTGATTAGTATGGGTGAGAGTGGTTAGATTGCCAACTCAACATGCCTACCTTTTTGGAGAATTTTCTGATTTGGGAGCTGGGAACTCAATCCTTCCCTGAAGCAGGGGTAAGTAGAGAAATTGCTCCCTTAAGAACTGATTTCGGGGCTTGAACATAGTGGCTACAACTTCTCTTTGGATGAGAGGACTTAGTCATAGTAGGACTTGATTTATGTTCATTGAAGGATTCAGTGGTATTTAAAGAGTTAGATGTAACTACAGGGGCATAATGGTTATTGGCCGAGCTGTACTTACGAGTGATCTGTGCAGGGTTGTCGCACTGTTGATTGGTTAAGATGGACATATAATATATCTGTGGTAAGGAGAGTTCAGCTGTTAGTCTTTAGTGGAGTGCCTGGTAGTTAACGAATGGTGGATCCCATAACTAAAGAGTTTAGTCAGTTATTCACGTACCATTGGAGCTTCGAGCTACAGGTTCATAAGGTCCCCTTGGTAGCTCAATGGATTCCGTTGAGGATCAGTTCTTGGTGTTGATTTGAAATGTTCAAATTGACAAGAGGTAATTCGATTATATGTGATATGATTGGTATGGTGTATAAGATACATCAAGTGGAGGATTAATGTAAATGACATTTACGTTAAGTGTCATGAAATAGAAAAAGAGCTATGATTTGTATGTTTCATGAGATGAAATATTAAAACTATAGGTTATAAATATAGTATGATAAGTTGGTTATCATTTATATTTATAATAATACTAATTATTAGATAATTATCTCTTTTTCTCTAATAACCAATTGAGTGGGAGGTTATTGGTGGTTTCATGGTAATCGTGAGATAAAAGGAAAAATATTTTTATAATTTTAAGTAAGTTTTTTAAAAAGGTCTTTAAGATTTCCTCTCTTGAAAAAATTATCACGAAAGTTGTCAAGTAAATGAGATTTATTAAACGACAGCTTGGAGTGAGCTAAACGATCGTGGAGTGTTAGTAGGCGACAGACACTCAGCTAAGCGATGAGCTAAACGATGCATAGCTTTTGCTAGACGATCGTATTACTTTTCCAAAACGATTGGGCATAGACCTATACGATAGGTTCGTCCATCTTCCACTTGCTCAATTGTTTACATGATTGTGTTTCCTCTTACTTTCTGCCTCAAACCCAAGTCCACACAGAGCCCACCTTCTGAATTCTCATACCGAGAATACTAAGGTAGCCTTCTTGGTGGTGCATACTCAACTCGACACTATCAAGGTTCTGTGGAGGTTGTTCGTGTTGTTCGGGGTGTTTGTGACCAAGGCGATCACTTAGTTCGATTGTGCAATGTTCATGCAGTGTAGCGATTGTGTTGGACAAGCGTTTGGGTGTTGCTGTGTAGCTGTGGTCGAGCATTCGTAATCATAGATGTTTGACTTGATATGTGTTAAGAATGGATTTGAAAGGCTCCATAGGTAGGAGCTACTTACCAGTGCATGTCATGTACTGACCCTTTTTAGGTTTCATAGGTGCCGATGGCGATCGTGATCCTAGAGATGCGTAAGGCGTGAGAAAGTTGGACCATAGATGTCATGTTAGGCTTATTTCTTCATGTTACCTGGTAGTCTTTTCTTCCTTTTCAGGGATGGGCTAGTTGAAGTTTTCACATCATTATTGCCTTCTTTATTTTTATCTAGATATATAGTGTAATAGACTTGGTGTCTCCTCATCGGAGGTTGTCAGTTTTATTAAGTTTCTTGTAGCTAGTTTGTACTTTTTTCTGTTGGTGGGAAGCCGACCCCTTTTTTTCATTAAAATGAGTTGACTCTTTTATGTTAGATGTTTTGCCTGGTTTTATTCAAAGATTTCACTTTTTAGGTACTCATGGACTGTCATGGTTGTCTTATTTACACCATTATGCTACCGGATTTTTTTTTATTGGTTATTGACTTGGGGGTGCATTCTGATAGTAACCTCTTAGTTTAGTATAGTAGAATATTAGGGTGTTACATAAGATCTCAGGGAAGTCAATACAACATTACACTTGTTATGAGAATTCTTCACTTTCCACACTTGCTTCAATTTCAGCTCTCATTGATATCTATTTTGAGAGAAGTGAGAAGCCTTTCTAGAGTATGTGGATTCGTGATGAGTTTGTAATAACTAATAGCAAAAAGGACACATGTGACCAACTTTTCAACAATAGTGACTAATCCATCTTGGTTTGTACACTCTATTGCCTTTCCATGTAAAATTGCTGGAGGAAGTACTTGTATATCCATAAGACTCTTGATCTTGAGCCTTAACAAATTTAGTCTTATGCTTCCCTTTGAATGGGACTATTTATTATGTTGACTTTAACCTTTTAAAAAACCTAACTGAAAGTTATCACCGATTGTCTTTCCTTTAGTCAAAGTTTTTTACATACTGAGTCCTTTTTTGCTCTAACTTGAGAAAGTTTACGCTTCAAATTTGAATTGGTTGACATAAGTATGTGATTGTTAGCCATCAAGGACTCAATTCTTTCTTTATGCACATCAAGGACTTTATGATCATCTTGTTATTTAATAAAAAGAGCTTGATAAGAAGGATCCGTAGACCCATTGTTGGTAGTGACGTGAAACATTTTCTGCATATATAGCATACTCTGAAATTTCACATGACGAGGTGTCTTGAGATGTTACTAACAAGAGCTTTGACATCTTCCTCTGAGTCACTGCTATCTTTAGACTCATCATCAAACATAACTTTTACCTTGCTTCTTCATAAAATTAAGACATTTTGCTTGAAAGTGTCCATAGTCGTCACATTCTCTGCATTTGAAAAGGACTTTTCTTTCTGAAAATTTAAGGCCTCTTACTTGTCAACTTCCTTCCTATTACTATGAATTCTGACTTGCTTGAGAGGAAGAGAACCACCAGACTTATTATTTTTGGAATTCGAATTGCCATGCTTATTTTCAAATCGTTTAAGAACACAATTCAATTGTTTTTTTAAAAAATGAAATAGATTCAGTAAAGGAATCCTCAGACTCTCTGTCAAGATCATCATGTTCGTCATCAACTGAGGGCTATAAGGCAATTCCCTTATCCTTCTTCTCAAACTTTCTATCCAGGGACATCTCATAAGTGAACAAAGAGCCAAATAGTTTATCTACTTTCAAGGATGTAATGTCTTGAGCCTCCTTGATGACACTAACTTTCATATCAAATTTCTTAGGTAGAGACCTAAACACTTTTCAGACAAATCTTTCTGCTAAAATTTTCTCTTCTAAAGTAAATGACTCATTAGCAATGCTAGTAATCGAATATTGAATTCAACAATTGATTCATCTATTGGGTTATATGTCCTAAAACTCGTAGTTTGTAAAATTTAAATATATTCCTATTTACAATAAAGATGTTATTGACTTTATTTCAATAAAGTTGTTATCAAACATATATATTGAATTTATAGATTCCTAAATCCAGTAAACTAATGAACCATTACTATAACATGAATACTTAAACTTTATGTAGAGACATAAAAGAGGATCAAGGTTGAGTATATAGCCAAAATGATCTATAAGTATATGGATAGAGTTAGGTGCCATATGCTGGTGACATTATGGATGCGGCTCGCTTTATATATTGATACAAACAATGTGATCCCAACTAAAGGAAACTAAAAAAGTTCCTTGCGAAAACATGAGGATTGGTCCCAATTTTATTTTTCACAGAATTTTAATTTACAGAACAGAGATATATTATGCATTACAGCAAAGTTCAACAACATGCAAAGTAAGAAGAAAATTAGGGATAAAACAACTTACTCTTGAAGCTTATGTTCTTCACGAATTCCCTCAATTCGGATCAAGAACCCTTCGTTCTCCAAAAAAACATCTAGTAAAATAAATGGCCACCACCACAAAAGAACCTCTTATATTATCTTTAGGGAATGAGAATATGCAGGAGTGGTGGGCTTTACAGTTTTTGGTAGAGGGAGGAGAGGATGAGAGGAAGAAGAAAGAATAACCTTTTTTTTTTCTTCTATGTGTGATTTTTTGTGAATTGCTGAACCATTCCTCTGATCCTAAGAGAATTGAGGAAGAAGATGACCAAAAACCACCACTTCTCACGTTTTGGTTGAGAGAGTTAAGGGAAAGGAGTTGTAACTCCCTTCTTTTAATTAAATTATAAATAATTTATTTAATAATTTTGCAATAGGCCTGATGGAGTACGATTTATCAAATAAATTGCACCCATATGCAAGCACGAGCCACTGTCTCTTATACACATCTAGATGTGTATAAGAGACAGAAAATATATTAATTAACTAACTTATTATATATATATATACTATATGTTATATCAAATATAACACATAACCTATAGTTTTTATATTATATCAAATACAATATAACCTATAGTTTTATTTTCTCCCAATAAAACATTGTATTTAATATAAATCACATTTATACTAAGTTCAATTATATGAATCTCATCTATATAATTAATATTTGAATCACATTCAAATATTTAATTTTCTCTCTACCATTTATGATATTTAACGTAAATCATATTTATATTAAAATTATATGAATCTCATTCATCTAATAAATATTTGAATCATATTCAAATATGTAATTCCTCTCAAAATAAATTTTATATTATAATGTATCAAGTACATTATATTAATTATATAACATATAGTTAATTTAATTAGTTATATCATATATAATTAATTTCCTCAAATAATTTGAACAATTGAAATTAATCCAAAATTAATTCTTAGTAATCCCTGTTAAGCTACAGAGGGGACCTTATGAACTTGTAGATTGAAGCTCCAATGGTACTTAGATAATTAATTAAACTCTTTAATTAAATTACCTAATATCCACTAACTGTCGGTCACTCCACTAAAGACCGACAGCTGCCTCTTTGCACTACAGATATATTTCTGTGTGATAGGCCTCCAATTATGCTGCAATATCAAAAAAGAAAGAATAGAAGACATAAGGGAACCAAAAGAGAAAGGAGGAAAAGTTAAGTTGGTTAAGAAGGTGGGGAACCATAGCTAAGCTACTTTGAATTTTGTTGGGAGAAGTTGAGGTTTAAAAGAAGAAAGAAACCAAAAGAAAAAGGAGGAAAAGTTTGAATATCTAGAGTGAGGAAGGTGAGCTTTCGAGAGTGGGAGTTCGAAAGTCTCTATCATGTAGAAGTCATCGTAGTGTGCCACTCATCGTCTACCTCTTCTACTAAGCGATCGAGTAGCAGGGCCTAACGATCGTGTAGCATTTGGTAGGCGATCGTATAGTATTTGATAAGCGATCGTGTAATATCTGGAAGAGAAACTAGAGTTACTAGACCAAGAGATCTCTGGACTCAGAGTCCAAATACAGAAATTGCCAACCATAGAGGAGAATTTGGCATCATTAGCGAAGAGCATTGAGCGATTGAGATTACAGGTAGAGAAACATCAAGAAATGCTCATTTCCTATGTTACGAAAATGGCCAAGGGAAAGGCAAAGGTGATAGAAGAGGCAGAAGAATCGAATACCCATAATGTGTGCGAAACAAATAGTTCGGTGAAAGCAGTCAGTGAAGATGTGATTTGCGACCGAAGTAAATTCAAGAAAGTAGAAATACCGGTGTTTAGCAGAAGTGATCCAAACGCGTGGTTATTCAGAGTAGACCGCTATTTTCAAATTCATAAGTTGACTGAATTTGAGAAGATGATAGTGGTGGTTGTGAGTTTCGATGGCGCCATATTAGACTGGTACCGGCCGAAGGAAGGCAGAGAGCCGTTCAAATATTGGGAAGACTTGAAGAAAATAATGTTAGTCCGATTCCGATCTTTAAGAGAGGGATTGATCTGTGGAAGATTCTTGGCTATTAAACAAGAAATGACGGTGGAGGCATATCGAAATCTGTTTGATAATTTAGTAGCGTCATTGCCTCATCTGCCGAATGAAGTTCTAGAGGAGACATTCATGAACGGATTGGCGTCGTGGATAAAAGCTGAAGTTAAGTGCTGGGATCCCACTGAGTTAGCACAAATAATGTCGTTGGCAAAGCGTGTTCAAGATAGAGAAAATGCACGGGTCAAAGCGGGTCAGACGCGAACATACGGAGGTAAGATTCAAAATTCAAACTCTTCAAATTCAACATAGAAAATATGAATAAGACAGTAGGCATTAGTGAACCGAAAGAGGCAGGGAAGATCGGCGAATCATTTTCGATGAGGACAGTCACGTTATGAGGAACGTCAAATAATGATAACCGGAGAGAAATTCCGACAAGAAGGTTGACATATGCTGAATTTTAGTTGAAGAGAGAAAATGGACTTGGTTTCCAGTGCGACGAAAAGTATACTGTAGGGCATCGATGCAAAGGACGGTAGTTAAGATAACTGAGATTACTTGTAATGCAGCCGTCTTGTGAGGAATGGGAGTTGTATGAAGATGGCAAAGTAAGGAAAGAGACGTTAGAATTGAATATGTTGACTTTGAGTGAGAAAATTTCGCCTATTGTTGAACTTTCTGTGAACTCAGTTGTAGGATTGACGAACCATTGAACAATGAAGATTAAAGGGAAAATCAAAGGAGAATTGGTGGTGATACTGGTGGATTGTGGAGCTACGGATAACTTCATATCAGAGAGTCTAGCGAATCATCTACAGTTGAACATCACAGACACAACCAATTACGGAGTAGTTTTGGGATCAGAAACCGCAGTGCGAGGTAAGAGAGTATGCAAAAATGTGGAAATGAGGCTGGGTGATTTGAGAGTGTGTGATAGTTTCCTGTCATTGGAGCTAGGAAGTGTCAATGTGATTTTGGGGATGCAATGGCTACACTCTTTGAGGAAAACAAAAGTATATTGGAAAAACCTAACAATGATATTATTCATGAGGGTCGGAAGATTACTCTGCAAGGGGATCCAAGTCTGACAAATGTACGATAAAAACATGGGATGCTGCCCTGCGAGTACTTAAAGAGCATTAGAAGGTGGCTCAAGAGAAAATGAAGAAGTTTGCGGATAAGAAACAACATGAAGTTTTAGTGTAATGGAAATGATTGTCAGAGCGTGAGGCGACTTGGGGAGGTATTAGATGATTTTCAGAATCAATTCCGAAAACTTGGGGGGGGGGGTGAGGGGAGGTAATGATAAGCCTCCAATTATGCTACAATATCAAAAAATAAAGAATAGAAGAGATAAGGGTAGTTGGCGGTTGAGTTGGTTAAGGAGGTTGGGGAACCACAACTAAACTACTTTCAATTCTGTTGGGAGAAGTTGAGGTTTAAAAGAAGAAAGAAACCAAAAGAGAAAGGAGGAAAAGTTTGAATATCTGGAGTGAGGAAGGTGAGCTCTCGAGAGTGGGAGTTCAAAAGTCTCTATCGGGTAGAAGCCGTCGTAGTGTGGTACTCATCTTCTACCTCTTCTACTAAGCAATCGAGTAGCAGCTCCTAACGATCGTGTAGCATTTGGTAGGCGATCATATAGTATTTGGTAAGTAATCGTGTAATATCTTATAAGCGATCGTGTAGTATTTTGTAAGTGATCACGGAGTGTTTTGTAAGCGATCATCTAGTATCACTCAGCAATCGTATAAATTTTGTAAACGATCGTTTAGAGTTTGGTAAACGATCGAGTAACAACTGTAAGCGATCTTCTAGTCTTTGTTTGACTCATATCGTTGAATGAAGAATACGTTCATCGTTTAGCTGTTGTTTCAGAAGATTGTGCCAATCCGTTACGATCATAAAGTCCTTTAAAGGATCAGTGTCCTAACACTGTATTTATTGGATATAACCAATCAACAATGCGATGACCCTTCACAAATTGCTCGTAAGTACAATTGGGTCAAAATTACCGTTTTGCCTTGTAGTTACATCTAACTTCTTAAGTACCACTGATCCCTCTAATGAATAATAAGTCATAGTCCAACTATGAGCAAGTCACTCTCAGGCCAAGAGAGAGTGTGGACATATTGTTCAAACCCTGGAATCAGCCCTTATGGGAGCAATTTATCTACTTACCCTCATGATGACATGCAGAAATGCATGTCATCTTAGGCCTTTTATTTAGAATTATGAGGACTGTTAAGCATAATATACGACAATTATGTTAGGAATTCATGAGAAAATGAGCTTGCGGCGTTCAACATTGAGAATCTCGGGTAACCCATTATTATGCGTTATTATGCGTTCAACTGTCTATTTTTGTAGCTAATGCAGGAAGTAGGCAGAAACGCGGAAGCCAGACTATCGCATAAACGACTGCATGCGGAGAAACCCTCCATCGCAAAGGCGAACACATACGATCAATGCATGGATGTTGCAGTGATCAGCCGCATACGTCCATCGTTAGAAGTTGTGATCGTTAAGCGATTGCGGTCATCGTGTAGAAGTTGCGGTATTAAGCGAATGCAGTCACTGCACGATTGCGGCTACACAATAATGCATAATAGAGGGATCAATACAAGGTTGGTGGAATGAACGCATCAACGCATATCTCGGGAAAATCAAAAGATGATGTTGACATTTCACCTACCACACTGTTAGCAGCAGAGATTAAGAAAGAACTAACGCGCCGCGAATGTCAGAATCAGAGTAGTCCATTAATGCTGTCGACGATCCAAGCTTTATATATAAAAGCCGATGAGCAGAAGTTCAAAGCATCCAAGGTTCGGCCTTCGAGCAGATCCTTGTGATCCAGTCAAATGTGTGAGAAGAAAGATTGAGAGTTCTTCATCTCCTCCCTTCATTTCGAGTGACGACTGAAGCTTTCACCGGAGTTAGATCTCGAGAGAGTCATTTCCACTGCCTATCCATGGCACCACTGGCAGCCTTGACACACATCCGCTGGAAGCAAGACATTGCATCCAGCTGGTCTTTTCATTTTCTCTTTTTCTTCTTATATTGTATTGTATTACATTTTGGGATTAAAGAATTAATACATTATATGTTCAATACATTTCTATATCTCCTTCGATTCCATCTCCATCTTCTTTACTTAGCCTCCCTAACTTTCATTGCATCACTTAGTGAGATTGTTATAGTATCGCATACTTAGTCATGTGGATTAGTTATATGAAGCATGTAGCAAACTACCAAGAGGTGTGCATTGTGTGAGTATGTGAGAAAACCTTATTTTCTTAGTATGATGTTGTAGCAATGCCTGTTTATAGGTGGATGCAATGCTTGTTTATGAGTAAAGTCAGCAATAACTAACTGCTGGGAGGGTAAGTGGTTGGTCACTTTAAGCAATGTAAGCTATTGTTCACTAGAGATAGGAATAATCTTGCGTCAGCCTAGTTTATGCAGTTACCTTGTCTTATGTATGCATCCATCATACCTTTTGAGCTACTCGGGAGAGAGTCTAAAGAAAGAATCTATGTCTCGGGAAAGTTAGGTTAGAATTGATGCTCGGAAGAGCTAGATTAGGTTTTCATAAGCAAGAATGGAAACTTAAGAATTAGCTCCGTTTGCTATTACACAGCGTATGCGCCATATGGAGAGGACAATGAATGCATCCAGGAAGTAGAATATGGTGGTTGTATGCGGTCATCTCGACCCTTTTACATATATATCGCATACGTCCTAGATTTAGGCTTTTAATGTGTGTAGCATCTTTGCATAGCTTGCGTTGGCTGAGGTTGCCCTTGCGGTCAATCTTAAGAGTTGCGATGAAGACATCTCCACGTTTTATCTATTTTTCCATCCATTTACTTCGCGTCAACAGTTGTCGTGTCTCTACCTCTCATTCATACTTCGCATTGCGTTGTCTATTACTTATGAGTAGGAGTAGTGTTAGCTTAAAACCTCCCATCCATTCTTTTATTCAACCACCACATACACATTACCGCATAATATTTAGTTACAAGTCCCTGAGTTCGGCCTCGGACCACCTGAGAAACTTGCGTTCGTGTTATACTTGGCGTGAGCACAAGAAAACTTGTGATAGGAACGCATGGTCATCGCACATATTCGTTAACGCATAGTTCACTCCAACGCATGACCACCGATGCATGATAATCAATGCATACCTAAAGAACATGCATCGCATATTGCGTCCATGTAATTTTAGTCGTCAAGTAATTGATAACTAATTTTTTGTCACCACCTTACATCAAGAAAGAAGTGAATTTCGTCTTGTGTAGCTGTGTTCTTAGCTCCTCGATCAGACGAATCCCCAAAATAGTAGGCAAATTGAGTTGGCAATCTAGCCACTCTCACCCATACAAATCAAATGACCGCTTCGTAGGGTTCACAACTCCTGTAGGATTCAAGTCATGTCACCTATGGTCATCCTGGTGAAATGTAAGTCTCTATCATCAACGGTTTTATATAGTGAGACTAATCATTTCATGGTCCGGTCTTATACAAACTCTTTGTATAGGATACTCCCATTCACATGTCTCCACATGAATGATCAGAATCAGATCATTTGTAGCACTTTACAATATTTGTAACATGTACAAAGCAGGTTGTATCCATATACTACATATCGTTTAGGTTATCATCTAAACATGATTCACACGTATGTCTCTACATACATGTTTAAATTACATAAAATAACCTAGGATCTTAGTTTATTGGATTGAGTATATGCTTATAAAATAACAATTATTTTATTAATAACAATACGTTTATACAATGTTTACAAACTATAAGAATACAAAAGATTTAGGACACCAATCCCAACACCAACATCGTTCATGTAAACATGTGAGTGGGGCATCCTTTGCAAATGATGTTTGCATAAGACCGGACCATGAAATAGTCATTTTTCTTTATAACGACCGTTTACTGTTAAAACAGACTATTTCAATTCGATGACCTAAGGTAACTTGATTTCAATCTTGAGCTAACTATGAACTCTTATTTATTCAGGATTATCCTTTAATCTGCATGTGTGAGAGTGGCTCAACATCGCCTCTCAATAAGCCTTCCATATTAGGGGTAAGACTAGATAGATAGTTAGAGACATAGTCCTACAAGATGGAACTCACTCGTACCCTTTTAGGGTTAGCAGATAAGTTTTTCCTTTAAGTATTGATTCCTGGTCTTGAACAAAGGGGCCCCGCCCTCTCTATGGTTGAGAGAGACTTGGTTTATTGGTAGGACCATGAACCAATTGTCCATTAGAGGATCGGTATAGAGTTAAGGAGCAAGATGTAATACAGGGGTAAAATGATAATTTTTGACCTAGGTGTAAATACGAGCAACCTGTGAAGGACCGACTTACTAATTATGATTATATTAAGTGGACAGAAATATATCTCCAGTGAGAAGAGTGCAACTATTGAGCTATAGTGGAGTATCTTGGTAGTTAACGAATATTGATTAATTCGGTTAAAAAAAGTTTAGTCAATTAATCTCAAATCGTTGGAGCTCATGATCTGTATGTCCATTAGTGTCACACCCCATCCCAGACTACTCTATGAGCCTAGGAAAGGATATGACTGCAGCAGTTATCAACCCTTTTGTTGACACTTACTGCCTAATAAATCTAGTGGAAATCTCTGATACCAACATGTAACTCGTACACAACGGATGCCTCTTAGGCAATTTATTAATTTTAAAAAACACAACATATTTAGAGTAATTACATTACTATTTCACAAGTTTCGATGCCCAAAATCTTAAGTCCCTATATGAACAACTGTAACATATGTACAATATTTACAGTAACCACCTAACAGACGGGTTACAATATCTTTGTCCTTTAGTGGCAGAGCAGATGCAGAGCTATCTCCCAAGGATTTGACCGCTACCTAGGGGAAAGGAAAACATTTGAAAATGGGGTGAGCTTGCTAGCCCAGTGAGTGACTTAAGAAAGAAAACTGATTCACATGAAAAAGTCTCAATAAAGAGATTAAACTGAAATATAAACTTCTACAGTAACCTTGTACTGCAGTATACACATTTTCCAAGCATAAAGCATCTAAAGTTGTTTTTATTAAAACTGTTCCTTAGTTGAGAATAACCCTGCTGTGGTTAAATCCCAACGTCAACTGCTAGTCAAGAGAGAACCCTTTTGCTCAATCTCTGACTTTAACTACCTACGTGTACGTGGCCATACTAAGTACCATCATACCTTTGGTACTTCTGCTCAGATACCTTCTCTAAACTTGTCCCTCAGTATCGAGCTGCTCGGATATCTTCTCAATTTTCCTTCGGTATCGAGTTGGTCGGATACCTTCTCCTTCGGTAAAGTGTTCCAAGTAAAACTAGTCATAAAACGACTTTCTCTTTAAAGTATATAAAGCATAACACAGAAAACATGTCTTTAAAGATACTAACGCATGCTTGGTGTATTTAAACACACATAAATAGCTTTTCAATAAACTTTCATACATGGCATGCGTTTAAAACATAACTCATGGTTTGCTTGGAAATTACTTTGTAAAAATAGCTGGCATGAGAATAATCTTTCTTTAAAATATGGTTTCTTTAAAACATTGTAAATATTTAGTCAAATATTTAGTCACTCACCTTGATCGTTTAGGAACCTTTCTCTCTAGAAATTCCTTGGTTATTTCAGGCTCCCTTTTGAACCCTAAGATCCAGATTCAATTTAAAGCTCAGATTACTCATAGTTAGCCTTATCTTGAGATACTTCCTTCTGTAAACATGTTCTAAAATGTCTCAGGAAGTTTACCTTAAAATATTAGCTCAGAACTCCTCGTGGTTTGGCCGGAATCATCAAATATTCAAGACTGGTCTAAGTTTACCCGATAACTTGACCCTTTTGTCGTTTTCTCAGTTTCTAGCTCGATTCCTTGATGCTTCTTCTCTAGAACCCTACCCTAAAAACTAGACTCGTGGAGCTTTCAGGTGGCTTTAGAATCACTCCAAATGCATGAGTATGCTAGGAGAATTCCTCGTCTCAAGTTGATGCTATTTCCAGGCTTCACTGTCCAACTGCGTCTCCTCTTGAAGCTTTATGACCGGAGCATGGTTTTGCTACCAACACAAGCGTTTTCTCATCAACGCATAGTTCCTCACAATCAACTTTCACACTCTTCTTAATGTCCTTTGAAATTATGATCTGAAGATAAGTCCTTGGCCCTATTTATAGGCATCCAAAATCATTCCAAGACCGACACCTCTTACTTGGCCGCATGTCCAAGTGTCTTTTCCCCACACTATCAACGCAACCTTCAAGTCACCACAATCTAAGGTGACTTCCTCTTCCTTAGCCAACCAAAATGATTAAATTTGCATGTCTTCTTGTGCATCCACCTCATTTGCTTAAGGCCTAAGATTTGTCCTCAACAAGCCACATGTCCGGATGACGACCTTGAATGTGTCCATCCAATCTCGTATGCGTTCATCTAACGGCGAATGCGTCCATCCAATTGTTGCAACATATCTATGTCCGGACACCACCAGTTGGCACATGTGTCCATTCAATCTTACCTTGTGCATCTAATTGACGCAACTTGGTTACATATGCGAGATGCTTGCAAGGCTCATCTTTGGCCGCATATCCTTCTCTTTCGCATGACTTACCTTTGCCCTAGGCATTCAACTAGGATAATGACCAACAATCTTCCAACGCATACTTTTAGCCTTGTCCTATGCGCCCACATTCCCTCAGATGTCCAACGCATAGCATTAGTCTTGTGTACTGCAAGCCTTAGCAACGTAAGAAGTTTCACCATGCGTCCACCATGGCTTGCCTTATCGCCGCATAGCTCATCATCTAGTACTGTTGCTGCATAGTACCATCATATAGTGTTTCCACATAGCACCATCACGTATCGTTGCCGCATACCATCATCGCATAGCGTTGCCGCTTAGCACCATCGCATACCATTGTCGTATAGCACCAGTCTACTGTACGGTTCTTGCTCATCGTGTAGTGCTGACGTCCATCGTCTAGCGAAGCACGGCTATCGTCTAGTGCACACGGCCATCGCATAGTGCCATTGCCCAGCGTCATCGTCTAACGCTGATGCCGATTGGCCAGTGCCAATGCCTCATCGTCTAACGCTATCGCCTAGCTTCCACGCTTATCGTCTAGCGTTTACACTGATAGTGTAGTACTTTGTCTATCGTATAGCCCGATCATCTAGTCCCTGCCTACAAGATCGTCTACCTCATCGTGTAGCGCTTCTTACTTACTATACGATCGACCAATGCCTTTATCCACGCAACTTGAGGCTGCCGTATGTTTTGCTAACCTCTCAAGACATTGGCTGCCGCATGCGTTTCTTTTGGCCACATTTTGGCTTTCTTCAACATTCATATAACCTCTAAAACGAGTAAGGCCAACGCATAGAACAACACTTAGCCAATTTTCTTGCTTCCAATGCATGGGTTACACAACCAATTTTTTCAAGCTTTACCCAAGAGTCAAGCTTTCAAATTCACACTTTTCTTTTAATTTTTTTCACCATTTTCTCTACAATTACACATTAATTTCCACACAACCTATTCACCATACTGGTCTCAGTAAGGAACATACTCAAGTAGAGAAATTAGGGCTCAAGGTTCACATCTAGGTCCCTCTACTAGTTCGCAAATAGATTAAACTTTAGTATAGCGTGTGAGAGAATTTGAAATGTTCAAATTCGGTTTAAGGTTTGGTTTATTATATTCGATATAATTAACGTTTAAATTATCGAATTAAACATTTTTTTGTAAGAGTTGAAAATATTTAAATATGATTTAAATATCAAATACATGAATAATGATTCATGTTTGAATTAGGTGTTTTATTAATTTAATATTTGATATTAAATTAATTAATTATTTATTTATTTATTTAAAATTTGAA